>NC_072820.1:13822500-14122500 GCF_027744805.1 Dunckerocampus dactyliophorus | reverse complement strand
AATGGCAGATCACAGCACTGTTGTGGCGGTTTACCCCATTTGCTACAATACTGTAGCATTACTTACACGTACATACTGTATACATTACTTACATACGTCAAGCTTATTGAAAAGACTTTCAGATAAGATCACGTGTGTGCATTATTGTAGTGTTTCTTTGTTTGAGTGGCATTGCCAACTAGTGGCCTGGCATGTTTATCACAGTGTTTTCAGTCATTTTGCAGGTTTGTGAATAGTTTGCAGACTTGGAACGTTTCGCCTTGGTCGTCATATCAACACGTGGTGCATTTTGCGAAGCAACTTGCGGCTTATAAGTCCACGTAAGGATGAGGCTGTCAACTTACAACCTCTGAGCACTCGTGAGACGGTGTCTTTGCAGAGTGGTGTTCCTACCAGCACCCACGGGTCCCTGTTATCGACTGAACATGGCTTTCACCACATTGCAGAATTACAAGTCAGCCATTGCTCAGCGTTGTGTTTAAATGTGTGTGTGTGTGTGTGTGTTAATGTGTGAGCAAGTATCACAGAGCCCCCAGTGGCCGCTATGGCATGACTGTTGGTAAACATGAGACTGGAATCTGAGAGCATTAAAAAAAAAATCTTAAATTATGCTGCCGCTGACCTTTGGTGGGCCTTAAGAAGATGGATGCTGGGTGGGTTATCGATGGAACTTTAGTGGGCTGAAGCAGCGAGGGAAGGGGGGCATCTTTCTTTGTGGGCTCCCTGCAGGCTGCCACTGAATGAATAAGTAAGTAAGACTGGATGACAGAGAGCCGACATGCTGGGCACAAGACGTCTTTAATTTATTCGTGTCTAGACCAGGTCAGTGTCGTCACACCAGTGGCTTTCATTTCCTCTCTATGTGCAATATTAGAATCATTTTCTTTTTGCTTAAAGTCTGGCTTGCGATGTCTTGATCTTCAATGCCCGGTCAAAGATCCTCTACATCAGTGGTGCCCAACCTTTTTGAGGCCGGCTGACGTTCCCACAAAACTGTGGCAGACCGCGGGTGGGGTGTCAGGTGGTTGTAATGCCGTTTATTACGTACGTATTGTGTATAAAACAAAGACAAGCACAACATTAAAGCTGAGAGAGAACGATAATATTGTGGTTACATGTGTGTGAGTAACAGGCTGCGTTGTTTTTTACCGTCTGTATTGGTAGTCGCCGAATAACTAGTCTTTGATGTCAATTTTAACTTGAATCCAAAATGACAAAACAACAAACACACAGGTGGTTTTGCTCGGTGGTTTCTGCCCGATACTGGTCCGTGGGCGGGGCCGAATTGGGCACGGCACTGGTGGTATGGGACCTGCTGTTTTTCAAAGATTTACTGCAAAAAAACACAAGTAAAAAGATCCTCTTTCAGCACGAGCACTCTGCTGTTTTGAAGGACCTACTGCAAACAATGCTAGTCAAAGATCCTCTATGCAAGGAGCACTCTTTAAAGCCCTACCGCAGAACATCAGAGATCCTCCATATGACGGGGGGCCCTGCTGCTTTTAAGGATCTACTGAAAAAAACAGCTAGCTCAAGATCTTCCATAAGGCAAGAGTGCACTGGTGTTTTTAGTGTTTTTAGGCTCTCCCAAGTTTGGAACAAGCAACACAAATCACACATTCATTATTGACTCAGAGCTCTCCATACCCGGCTGTTTGTTTTGTTTGGTTTTTTTGTCTAAATGTGCATTTTATAAATCAGAGATGTCTGCATAAATTGGCAGATGAAACCAATGTCATTCCCTTCCCCACTCAATTAACAGCGCCGATAATTTATTTATAACGCCTCACTATTTTTATCCATGCGTCGGTAGGATGGAAATGTGCAAATGAGAAGCTGTTTAGAGCAATTATTTCAGCCCCCTCCCTCCTGCTTTTTCTCTGTCAATGTCAATGATTGCAATGCGTTGTGCGTTTAATCTGCAACATAATGTGTTCCAGAAGCTTCTTCTTCTTCTTGTGTCCTCTTCACTCTGTCAATGTTCACAACTGTGCCTGGCGGTGGATGTTGGATGTGCCTGCCTTGCTTTGTGTCCTGAGCTTCTCTGCCTTTGGGAGATACTCCACGCTGTGAAATTGGAGTGCGGTCCCGGGATGTAAGTTATTTCTCCTCACCTGCCGAGGGATCGAAAGACACCGCTTTGTCAGTGGGAGTTGACCTCTCGGAAGCAATCTGAACATCGAGATTAGATCCACGAGCTAAAGCAGCGATGTGTGATTATTTTGTACCCAAAAATAACTGCTGCTAAGTCATGTTCATACTACACTAGTATCTCTTATCATGAAGGGTGACTGAACATCCTGGTTTTCCAGGACATGTCTTGTTTTCTTTTTTTTGTTGTTTTTTTTAAGAGCATGTCCTGGTTTGGACACTTGGCTGCATGCCACTAGAGATAGAGATAGTTAGTGATATCTTTATTGAGAAGAGTGCTGACATAGCAGAACCAGTACAACAAGAATTTAACTTCTGAAGACGTTGAAGATATGTTCATTTTACATCATTAAGTTTGTGCGTGTGTGCGCACGTGCATGTGAATAACTTTCTACCACCAGCAGTCTGGCACTCACTTAATTGGAAGCCACACCCTCGTTTGTTCCTAAACCTCGCTGGACGTTAATAGATGCATATTAACCTCCAATACTATTAACTACAGGGTCAGGCAAAATGATCTGACACATTTGTAGGTTAAATAAAAGGCAAATAAATGAAAGAAACAAGAAAGTGTTTTTATTTTTGAAAAGTACATATAATGCCATTTTTTTCATATAATGCCATTGTTGTTCGTTTGTTTTTCAGCTGCTGCCATGAATTGGACTGGTGAGCATCGCGCTTTCATTGTGGAAACGTTTGTCAAAACAAACGAACACAATGAGCGTTCCGTTTGGTCTTGGTAGACATGATCCCGTACCAGCTCGAAACACGATCTTCTTATGGGTTACCAACTTCACAGCTACTGGATCCGCATTGAGTGTGTGGACAATAATGGATCCCATTTGACTGATTTCATTTTTAAAGCATAATGAAACAGAATGGCATTACACTAGGTCCCCAACTTACGAACATCCGACTAGCGAACACTCGCGGATACGAACACAAGCCGACTGGTCTATATTTTATTTTATATTGCCTTGTAGTCGCTCAATCAGTATTTATACTGCTACTGTACATGCTTGACCAGTAGAGGGCACTGTGACACTGCTAATGGGACCAACAGAGGAAGAGTTAGATGCTGGGGAGATAAAGCTAAATGGAAAGCTAAATTATACAACCCGGACAGAGCGTGTGATTAAAGTTTATGAAGAGTTAATAGGCCTGCTTAATTCTACACCACCCACAGAACACTACCTCTTTTAGAAGAGTCTAATGACGATTTGTCCTTTTTTTCAATAACTCCTCCTCCAACTCCACCACAACGACGTATGCTCGACCACTCCTCTTCAAAGGTAAATAACATTTATCATTACGTATTATTATATCACTTTTATTATTGTTTTTTCATTAATTATCCTCGTTTAATATTACTACTGCATCCAAACTCATATTTACATACATACACATATACTGTATATGTATACACGTACATGTAGTACCTATATCATTGGTAATATTACCTTTTCCCCGACTTAAGAACAATTCGACTTAAGAACGGTCGTCTGGAACCAATTGTGTTTGTTAGTTGGGGACCTAGTGTATATGTACTTTTTCGAAAATAAAAACACTTTCTTGTTCCTTTACTTTATTTGCCTTTTATTTAACCTCCAAATGTGTCAGATCATTTGGCCTGACCCTGTACTTTTGAACTTTTAAAAAACGCTTACTGTTAGAGGTTCACTTCTTTTTACACTTGTATAACATTTTTAACTTTAAAGTTAGGCCTTGTCAGAGGACACTATTGCAATTTAACAGTCTAAATCTAAAAAGCCAGCACACATTTAATTGTTGTTGTGGTCATGCCACAAAAGCCTCTTGTTGAACTTGTGTGAGGACTGCAGAATTTAGCTTGTGTGTTTGTTTTCTGGATTGAATCCAAGGAGGAAAGATGGACAGGTGAAGGCTAACAGACTTATATTCCCTGACGGCACACCGAGGGCTGGACAAGTTCTTGTGTAGAGCAACCACCAGCCTCCCTGCGTGCCTGGCCCACCATTCACACACAGACGCACACTTGTCATTCCGGTCCACATCCCGCACATATCCCAGGGGATACATGCCTTACAGGCACTTTTTTTTATTATTATTATGGAGGGCTCTTGATTTTTTAGGTCAAGTACAATGTGACCTACTGTTCTTTACAGTAGAAATCTCTGCTGTCGTTCAGCTTGCAGGATGAATTCAGCATTTTCACAGGAAGTTGACCTGAATGTGAGAACATGTTGTTTTGCTTCTGGCCGCTCAACTTTGAATAAAATAGCCTTGGAAGATATTTTCACACATAAAACGTTAAATGTTAGTATACTGCATTAAAAGCATTGGTGGTTTAATGGTACACGCGTTCGATTCTCAGCCAGGGTTGCGTCAGGAAGGACATCCGGTGTAAAAAGTAAGCCAAAACCATCACGCATACCTCTTAACCCTCCTGTTTTCACCGGGAAACTACCGTGTCATGCCCTTCTTTCCCGGTTCCCTCCCGTTCATAGTTCCCAGTATTTTCCCTGTATTTTAACGTTCATGAAAAAAATAAAATCCTCTCCAGCAGCATTGGTTTTGCGTGTCTGGGGTCGGGTACTGGTGGAAATCCTTGTGGAAGACCGGAAGTTCCCTTTTTCTCTTGGAGATCAATAAAGTATCTGCCTATCCATTTATCTATCTATCTATCTATTGAGCTTGGGTATATCATCCATCCATCCATCCATCCATCCATCCATCCATCCATCCATCCATCCATCCATCCATCCAATGTTTTCCTGTCTATGGAAGGACAGTAGTGACAAGCACCTTCCAGCTCATGCACGCCCCACCCCTTCAGGATGAAGCGAATGCTGCATGCGCCCCAGGTATGACATTTGTCTGTATTTTATGTGTGCTTAGCAATAATAGTGATGTCACACTTACATAAACGCATTAAACAGGCCGGAGAAGGTCACAATGTCAAATAAATGTTTCTGCAACATTATATTGTTGGCGACATGCTGACAAACAGAAACCGGTGCCGTGATACAACCCAGTGCACTCAGACGGTAGGCTGGGCTTGTGCACTAAGCCAAGAAGAGACGCTGGCGGCAGCCTCATCTTATGTTTCTGCCCTGTATTTGATCAGGAAATCAGCCATTTTTACTTAAGGAAATGTTAAAAATGATTGGAATCATACAGAAAGTACATTTAGAATAGTTCAATGGACAAATATTACTATTTATTTTGTTATCATTATAGTCATCCATCACCATATCGCAGTTCAAGTTTTGCGGCTTCAATCTATCACAGTTTTCTAAAATGTATCGATAAATAAATCATGCTGTTCAGTAATAAAAATCCATATTGAAGCAGATTTTATATATTTTAAAAATGGCTAAGTGAACTAAAATACAATACAATACAATGGCTATTTCAGATTGTTTTCTACGGGAAAAACGTACTGACTTCTGTTTACGTCAGGATGGCAAGATTGTGAAGTGAATGAAAGACTGCCTGTCTTTTAACTAAAAACCAAACAAATAAACAGCACAGTTTAGCTCCAAACTGGAATTTTATTTGGATTGTTTGGGGAAGAGAGAAAGAGACCAGAACATAGGTTTTCGACAAAGCTCAAAATGTTTTCCACTATTAAAGCTCAGCTTTAATATTTAGTGCCTTGCATGTCTCCCGCCGACTTTTTGGTACAAATCCAACAGTTGTGCTGACGTTACTACAACCACTTTTCAAATTGTATTGTTTTTTTTTCATATATGTATAGATTTTTTGAATACAAAAACACTCTTTTAATTCTACACATGTACTGTCACCCAGATTCTTTTATTTATTTTTTTTTATCCATTGTGTAAATAAATTTTTCCAAACAACATTTTTTTCCGTCATGAAAAGATAAAAACATGCAAAAAAATTGTTGTAATTTGTGGTCCAAATTATACATTTACAGGTTTGGAACTTTTTGCACTTCTTCATATACTACACCAAAATAAAAGATAAAGAAAAAACAAAACATTATGTACACACATCTTTTTACAGTGAAGTAAAACTCAATGATGATGATGATGATGATTGACGACTAAGGCAATGAAAGTGTACATGGATTACCTTTTTTTTGTTTTTGTAAAATACTACATCACTTCAGAAAATAAAACGTAAAATAATGTGCTACAAAAGTGTGATTGATAACTCCCTTTAGTTGCAACCAGTTGCATGTTTTAGTGAAAAAGTCTAGCGTACTATACAGTGCTGCTCTTAATCGACAGATTATCCTTCCTTCATTTTTATGTGACCATATTTAAATAAGCCTTCACAAACAGCACTGTGGAACCAAAGGAAAAAAAAAGAAAACAAATGTGAAGAAGCATACCAGAGTGTCACATACTTGTTTTTTTTTTTTAAATCACTCCAAAAAGTCAGTACCGTTAAAGCCTTGTAACATAAAACTAATCATTTCGATTCCAAAAGAAATGTACAAAAAGGCACATTATATCCCAGTGCTTCTGTACTGTGAAATTCAAGTGTAACTGAGCGCATTCAATAGCAACAGTCTTGAATGGTGTGACTGTCCACCAGTGCTGCCTCCTGCATCAGTGGAGCACAGCCTGTGCCTAAGCTTTCAACAAGCATTTATGTATGCAGAGACTACAACAATAAGCCTAGGTTGGTTGGTTGGTTGGTTTTTTTTTCGAAAAAAATCTCTGAATCATTTTCTTTCTTTTCTCTCACAGTTCCATCACAACATTTCCAAGTCCTTCCACGTGGAATCTTTCCTTTTATCTTTTTATCCTCCAATCAAGTGGCTAGTCCTAGTCGTCATTTCCACCATACATGTCCGCCAGTTTTCTGAAGCGAGGCCCCCAGTCGTTGAGGTAATCGTAGTCCTGGTCACCTCCACTGCTGGACGAGTTGAGTGAGCTGAGGGAGCCTGCAGTGGAGCCGCTGCCTTCATAGTCAAACACTAGCAGGGAGTCGTAGGGGGGAGCCGTGGGGTCGTTGTCCGCCGCCTTCAGTCCCTGTGGGGAGGTAAACAAAACCAATAAGTCGGGAGGAAGTAACATTATCTAGCGACGATCTCTGCCCCCTTTTGCACTGCCATTAAAAGCTCTTTGTGTGACAAGCCGCCAATTTTCCGGCTTCAGAGGTAGTAACACGCCGTAAGAAGACGAGACTGTGCCTGTGTGAAAGTAAGACTCACTTCTCCCTCATTGCAAGCAATCGTCACTGCACACAGTTAATGTCCCACTTTACTTGGTTCTGCATTAAATGCAAAGATAAATGCAGTGGAAGCTCGGTTAACGTGTTTTTCGGTCAAAAATTTGCCTCAGTTTGCATACAATATGGCGCACGTCACGTTATCAATACATTGCATAAGTCCAACTGTGTTTGTGACATATTTTTATCACAAAACATCTTTGTTAGCAGCCTGTTAGCATGCTAAGAAAATGGAAACCAGAACCGGACGTCATTGTCCCCCAGCTTGGTGCCTGTCTATGACATCATCAGCGGTTGACACTGTAGCTCTTTGCTAACTAACACAGTCATGGTGCAAGTCTCTGCTTTTCTTTCGATCACGGCTGAAAAAGAACCCGCAATGGAGACAAAGAGAGTTGCAAATCCAGCATTTTGAGAAACGCTACTGAATTAAAGAGATAACTCATAACTATGACGGTGCCATATTCTCTTCCTCCCTCGCTGCGCCTTGTCGCCGTCTTTGTCAATCACGTCTTCAGTCAAGGTGCACGTGACGTTAAATTCATGCTAGGACCTAGGTTCCCAATTGAAATTCCCTGATGAAAAACAATTAGCGCCTGGCACTCACAATTACGAGTGCGCGTGAACGCCTCACAGGAATCACCGAGCAGAAAGAAGGAAGGAAACAGAGCTTGAAGTTGTTCATTGCTGTGTGTCCTTTACATGGGGAAAAACAAATACATTTGATGATTATTGTGCGCGTTGAGAGTGTTTCATCTTGAAGATTTTATTTATATCGGTGTTCCAATCCCCGCACGGCGCAAAAGGTAACAACCTGTCACTGTTAAGTGGGAATTCCCCTGAAAATCAGGCCTTATTGCTGGTTGTATGTGTTTTTGTACTTTGGATACTGGTTTATCATGTTTTTGGTAGCAAATTAATATGCAGACTTCAATCATAGAGATCACAAGTGGACAAAAAAAGGAAAGCTCAAATTCAACCCGTTGAAATGGAAGAATCCCGACACAAACTGGAATAAAAGATATGTAGGACCTTATAACTTATCTATTTATCAGTGCAGAAAAACTTGACCAGGCAAATTACAATTTTTGGGCCCGGAATTACTTGTAAAATTAATTAACCAATTCTATTCAATATACTTCAAGTTGATTAAGATTTAAAAAAAAAAAAAGGTTTATGGCTTCCGGTCAAATGTCTGAAGTGATGCGCGACTATAAATTGCACTAGGTTGTCCCGATTTTGCGGAACACTGCCTGTTAAAGCTGGGAATGTTGCACCTTTTTCCCTTGCTGCTGGTCAGTGTGAATTTGCGGGATTCTGAGGTAGCTCTTCAGAAGCTCCGCGAGGCTCGAGAGATGATAGCGCCTCGCGATACCTTGTCATATTTCATCTAAATAGCAATCTCCGGCTCATGAATAAATACTTGGAGTGAGCACTGAGCACATCTGTGGCTCAGGCAACGGGACAGTGTTTTTGTCACGCACGTGTGACTGGCGCTCAACATTCACAGAAATCTTCATAACACTTTATAGATCGCGATTGATTTTCAGGACTCCGCTCCTCCTGAGGGCGCACGAGGGACTTGATGGATCGGTAATGTAGGAGCAGAGAGGTGCTTTGGCCACAACTGCCGCCTGCTTTTGCCACCTTCCTAAACAATAAATGGATTAAAGAATGGGATGCAGCTCCTTTCCCTCTGGGAAAATCATCCTCAGTGCCTCCATTTCACAAAAAGAGATTGATTTAAAGTGTCTCGACAATAAGCAATTATTTCCCACTTGTTAGCCATTGTCAAGTGTTTGCTGGAGGGGCCGATAATCTGGTGGGGAATATTACACATGGATCATTCATTACAATTACAGCCATAATTGCTCTGCTGGTTATAGCCTGCCGCCATCTGAAGCCAAAAACACCACGGGCGGCTTCATAAGGTTAGTCAATCACAGAATGCAATTTTAGTCCGGGCGTTTGTTGTTGGGAGTCAGCCTGACTCCTCTCTCAGCTTTTGCACTTCCTGTACCCACTAGAGTGGGCACTAATGAGTTTAATGATGTGTCTCCCCCCCCCCCACCACTACCACTGGTAATGGTCCCTGCTGTGTGGTGCTAAAACCAAGCACCGCCCCCCTCCCCCCGATCCTCAGACAGCCCGTCCTTGATACTTAGGTAAGATTCTTGGTGCCACAACGTGACTTTTACTGACAGTGGAATCTGGGACAAAAAGAACTTGAGCTTTTCTGGGTCGCCACTTGCTCTGACTCCTTGTGAGAGAACGCACCAAAATGACAAATGGCGGCAACGGACGACGATCCCAAAAACATCCATTCCCTCGCGTGCCGGTGCGTTGGCGACACACAGGGTGATGGCAAATTAATGGCGGCGAGGTGAAAAGACGTGAGAGAGACGGACGGCCGGGGTGCAGAGTTCTCATCCTTAGAAAACATGGTTGCCATCCAAAAAGCAGACACAAGCTCCATTTGTAATGCTGTGGTACTTGCGTCTTTTGGAGCATGTGAAAAATACATGACGTGCTCTTTTCATTTGACAGTCTCCCTTCGAGCGGGAGTCAATGAGGGCCTCGGGCAAACGAGGCCACTCTGAACGTTGCACTCGCGATGTTACTTTTTCCCTCTGTCTTCTCGTCTTTCTTTTCTGACACTTGGAGAGAGAAAAAAAAAGATTACATCTAAGTGTGTTAGCATCATGTACTTTTCTGCCTTTGTACATGTCTGAGTAGACGTGCGCAAGATGCCTCAGGCCTCTTCTTCTGGGAAAAAACAATAATTCCGTTTGAGGTAAATTGCCTCCCAAGTTGACATCATGCAGAATCCTATGAACCAAACTGTTTATTATGAGAACATTCCTTTAAAATTCAGCCTTTCATTGCAGGATCCATCCTGGAATTTGATTTGTTTCAGCAGCAAAACAATCCAAACTTTTCTCTAGAATGAAGCTGGCTTCTGAGGTAGTGTCAGGTATGAAAGGGTGGACAGCAATCCCTCGTTTACCGTGATGATGCGGTGAATTTCCGCAAAGTGAGATTCCTTCTTTATAAAAAGAATATTTTCGTCGGGAGCGCACACCTGTTTACGACCTTCAAAATATGTTGGGGGTTTTTTTAGCATTATTAGAGCCCTCTAAACATGAAATAACACCCCTATAGTCACTTTTACACTTGTATTACCCAATATTGTAGACATAATCTTAATAATAACATAATCTTAGACATAAGATTTAACATCGACTCACATGGTCACGGTTGCACATGGTCGTGACCCCAGGATGCAGAGACAGAGAGCGTCGAAGTGCAGGCATAAAGTGTAAATGTACTTGTACTGTATGTACCATATTTCTACACTATATGCAAATCGTGTTTATCTTTTATTCTTTTTATTTATCTTATATTCGTTTTATTTTATTACATTTTATTGAAGAGTGTTTGTTATTTTCTTCTGCAATTGAGCTACTGTAGCCAAGCAATTTCCGTTGTGGATCAATAAAGTCTGTCTAGGTCGAAGTCTAAAAAGTCTTTCATTTGCCACGAGCAGGTGCAAATACTCAGTTTTGTAGCCAGAAGTGGAACAAAAGGTGACAGAGCAAAAAGGCTCTGTGGAAAAATAAAAGAGATGGGAATGTGAAACTAAGATTGAGAGGCCACAATTAGTGACCTCACACAATGTATGCAGCACACACAATGAACCAGCAAACTTAAGAGTCAAACTGATTGATAAATGCAGTTGCACTGCCAAACCAGGTGTCAAGGGGCTGCACATAGCAAATAACAGGAAGTGCATACCAAAATAAGAGGCCAGAACAGGAAATAAGAAAATAACAAAGGAAAACTCATAAAACAGACAACAGCGCCACGGCGAGTGTGACACACGCTGTAGCATTGACAGTGTACTTCCTGTGGTGGCAGCTGTCTCATCAATGTAACATTACTGACACCTAGTGGCCAGTGTAGAATACTGTTTGTGCTTAAGGAGAGACTCACGATGCACTTCAATCACTTTATTAACAATTATTTATTAACGTGCAGTGAACATTCACACAGGAGATGCTGTCGGCCACAACTCAACTCTAGCTAGACGTCACACATGTCACTTCCCAGGTTTCTTAAAGGCACAAGCCGTCTTTTGAATTCCTTATTAGTATTTTTGTTCATTCAGCCATTTTTATGCTTCAAGACCCTTAATTTAGGCCAAGAATGCGTAAAATTGCTTAAATATGCATCTTTTTGACTCATAATAGACTGTATTCAACCACAAAATTGTGATCATTTATTTATATATTTTTTTAAAATAAAAGTGATAGAGTGAGGGCGTAACGTTCGAACTGTGATGTAGCGAGGGATGACTGTACGATGCCGGTGTATGCACTATATACCAGGGGTATAAAATTCTGGTCTGGTCCGCCCCATAGAGAGGCATATCTCTCTTCTTTCCCTGTAACTTTCACAAGTCTCACTGTCTTCTTTACCCTGACAGTATATGTCCTCTTCAGCCGTGTCTATCACTCGTTTCTATCGTCTTTCCCTGCATGTCTCACTCGTTCTTCCGTGTCACTCGCTTCGCTTTTTTCCTCTTGAATCTGTCTCTGTTGTATTTAGAGTCGCAGTATTTTGCACCAGTGCACAGATTTGATTGGCTACTAAGCTAGCGAGCATGCAACTGGTCAGTGGGTTTCCTGAGCTGAGCTAATAAAAACTTAATTTAAAAAAAGCTTAAATTAATGAATGAATATATTGACTATAGGTCCAAGTCTGTATTGGTCAGCGTCTGGGTCTGGACTCCAGAAGTTAGTGATCCCTGCTAGATATTATAATAGTGTGTGAAGTTTAAAGGTCCCATATTGTATTATTTTACTATTATTTTAATATTAACACCGGTAAGTTTAAACTGTGTTGCCCAAAATACAGCCTTGATGCTGGAATTGAAAAGTTAATTTTAAGACATAGCGAAGCCTAAATTAAGATGAAGTTTTTCCTTCATGATGTCATAAAAACGACCGTTTGAGTGAAAGTTTATTTTGCATAAAAATGGGACCTTTGACAACCAAGCCACCGTGTTTGTGAATTTGGAAGTATAGTTTAGTTGTTGTTGTTTTGTTTTGGGTTTTTTTTTTACCTCATTGATGAAGTCTCCAATGTCTCCAGGGTGGGGAGCACCAGACCTCATGGGGTACTGTGGCTCGGGGTGGAGTGGTCTCTCGTCAAGACGCCGGATCCCCACTGGTTTGACACCATCGGGTTCTATCGTGTCGGGTTGCTGGAGCTGACTCAAGTCGTAATCCTAAAGAGAAAAGACGGGAGGTCAAAGTCTGAAGGTATACGTAACGGTACACTGCACTGACTTCCACATCATGAGAATGTGCTGCAGGAAGGACAGGAAGTGCAGGCTCTAATCACCAGACATACAGTAGCATGGTTGCTATGCATAAGACAGGTCTAATCTTATTAACATTACCATGGCAACGGGAATGGCTGTGCAAAGTCATGACCAGGAGAGGGGGAGGAGTGACGGGATGGTATCACTAACAGTAGGTGTGTGTTCCTAATAGGCATGCTGCATAAATGGTACTTTTTTCGGAAGATCTATCGAATGTAATACCCCTTTAAATTCAGGTTTATTGTCTTCCTTCCACTTCATCTTTTCTACACCGTCAACTCAACATGCATCTGTATCATCTCCTGCCTCCCACTACGTGTGCACTGATGGGTAGGTGGGACAGGGCAGCGGGAGGGGGCAAAGCCAGTAACCCCTGAGGCTAGTGGGATCAGAACAACCGTCATCTCACAAGAATGTCATCCATCATTTTTGGTCCATTACTGTCTTGACTCAGTCTTGACCCCTTTTTTTTTTTAAGGTCATACACCAGTGGGGTCAGTCAGCCATGTTATTGGCTGATCAATACGGATTTCTACAATAATAAATAAAATAAGAAAGTGAAAAATGTAAAACAATATACAACAAAAAATATGCTCTATTACAATAAATCACAAAAACATGTATACATAAAATAATGAGCACAATAAAACAAATGCCAACTATAGGAAGGGAGTACATGTACTATATTTGTTTTTTACACAATACCACACTTGAGGTAAGCGATCGGTTCGCAAACACACTTTTCATTGGACAACGATAAAATATAATAATATGATTTGGAGATCGGTTTCATTGGACAGTGATGAATCATAATTACAATGTTTGGAGATAAAATACTTTTCATTGGACAGTGACAAAATATATTGTACAATTTGGGGTTACATGCTTTTCTTTGGACATTGTCGAAATACAATTGCGAAATTTGCAGATACATGCTTTTCACAGGATAGTGATGAAATATGATGGTGAAATTTGGAGATACATGCTCTTTCCTTCGGACAGTGGCGAACTATTGCAACTTTTGGAGATACATGTTTTTCATTGGACAGTAATGAAACACGAATGTAAACTTTCCTAACTTGTTTTCTTTAAACGGACCAACAAATCCCATGAGAATCCAAATGGGAGTTAGAAGATTTGTACATTTTTCTTGAGTTAAATACAGTGGAACCTTGGTACAAAATGATTTGGTTCTATAAATTACTGCTTAAAGGATGTCCCCGTCTCGGTTATCACGCCTCCAAGTGCGCCTAAAAAACTAGTCCGCGGAATCGGGTGCCCAAAAAAAGCATCCGCATGTTGGTGACTCAACAGAGACACATAATGACGATTGTACCTGCTGCTGAAGTTTACAATAAAGTTCAAGTGAGCAAGCGTACCGACCGTCCATTCTTTAAGTTTAGTTTGTTCCCGACTAGAATGAATCAGCGTCTGCGTGGCTCTTCCGTCATCTCCCCTCCTCTCTCCACTCATCCCCGTGTTCACCAACAAGTCTTCGATCAAGGTAAAGTCATGTTAAATGTTCATTTATCCATTTCATTCGTCATTTACAGTATATGTATTTTACTTTGTTTTCTGCATGTAAAATTATAATTATTCTCTGTTTAAAATGTGTTGTGTGTTAATATTTTGGGTGTAAACGATTCATTGGGTTTATATTATTACGGGAAAAATGTATTTGGTTTTTGTATGTTATGGTTTTCATCTGACCTTTTGGACTGGATTAAAGACCAGATTCCACTGTACTTGTCAAGCATTCATCTATTTTGTTATCCACATTGACCTCTCAATTGGCTATTATGGTATATCCATCCATGTCTGTGATCAGCTGTCTGCCTGCCTGTGATAAGCAGTGCAGAGGCCTGGCCAATGGCAACAGCTAAAATCATATAGTGAGAGAGCACCAAATGGACTGACACTTCAATTTCCTCCCTGGTGGGAGATACGGAGAACAGAGGTGGGTATTATACAGACCACAGCGCTGGGAAAGTCAGGTCCATTTTTCCCCTTGTACCTAATACTGACTCCCCTGACAACGCAGACAAGGCCATTTTCTCCCGGTGCCTGCTGTCCTTTGCACCGTTGAGAATGGAAGCTTGTTCGCGCTCCAGTATGTGGCAGCTTGTACTAATTTGCGTTTGAGCATCGTTACTTTCCCTTTCAACAAGTTTTTTTTGGTTTTTATGTATGGACGGTGAGGATTTGAATACACAAGTGGGAGCACTAACAACCGGCAGATGTTTTGATGGTCTTCCAGTCATATTGTTACCTTAGACAGAGCTTCATTATTGGCGCACAGCAGATGTCTGTCTCCAAATGACATCAGCCCACCAATTACAAGTCTCCCAGGCTAATTTGCCACTGTGTTGGGTCAGAGCGGGGTCTCCCGCTTATTTGTGAACCACCATGGCACTTCATCCAGAGAGAGAGCAGCCTATATAGCAAAACACTGCCTTTTTTACGAAGCGATTCCATTCTGCTAACAAGGGGTCATTAGGACAATTGAATTTGTGTCGCTACATGCCTGATCAGTGCAGCGAGATGCAGCGATGTCACTTTATTTATGCCTGTGGCATTTCAGGGGTCGCCACTGTATGGGGCTCTGAGGTGAAAACCAGTTTCACTTGAGCAAACATGTCCAATATTTTCTACAACCAAATAGACCAAAATGTGCCGCTCTCATTTTGAAATGGAATAAGTGTGCTTAAGAAATAACAGGAAGGGTACGTACTAGTTAGTCCACAAGTACAAAACACAATACATGGCTGCTTGACTTTCAAGTTGTTAAAATTTCTCCTCGGAAAAAGCCATCCATCCATCCATTTTCTATGCCGCTTGTCCTCATTAGGGTCGCGGGGGTATGCTGGAGCCTATCCCAGCGGACTTTGGACGAGAGGCGGGGTACACCCTGGACAGGTTAGCAGCCAATCGCAGGGCACATATAGACAAACAACCATTCACGCTCACATTCATACCTATGGACAACTTAGAGTCGCCAGTTCACCTAACATGCATGTTTTTGGAATGTGGGAGGAAACCGGAGTACCCGGAGAAAACCCACGCACACACGGGGAGAACATGCAAACTCCACCAAGAAATGCCCAAGCAGAGATTCAAGCCCAGTTCTTCCTGACCTCCTGCCAACATGATAACTACTCGGCCATCGTGCGGCCCCTCCTCGGAAATTCCATGAATTAATTCAACCTAAGTGCCACCTGACTAAAACCTTTCACCTGTACAGATTACATTCAAACACCTCTAACTGTCATACAAGTATAAAAAGTTAACCACTGTATACACCGTAACTTCCGGTATATAAGCTGCACCGGTGTAAAAGCCGCACGTGTCGACGCCATAAAATGGCATATTGTGCCGCGCACAAGTCAGTCCGTTACGACCAGGCAGCTCTTTATTTGACAGGAACCAATCATGAGCTATGAAAAAACTCAAGAGCTTGTCAACCTATTGGAAATTGCAAGAGGTCATTACTCAATATAACAGTCTGACTCACGGCGTCATCTTACAAACAACACTAAAGTCATCACACAGTAACTTAACAATCAAAAGGTATACCTAGTAAATATACAGACATGTACCAATACAAGTGGAAAAATACAAGTGTGAAAAAATGGGGAAAAAATTAATTAGTTTTTCCATTATGCATTTCATTGTAAAGCATTTCACATAGATGGATGGCACATAGAAAATAGATGGATGGCGCAGCAATGCTGCCTCTGTCCAACAGAGGGAGCCAGAGGAACCCGGAGCCCAGAGGTAGGCTGACATCATTGCAGTGCCCCAGTGAATGGGTTGCTCAGATGCAATGCATTAGGGGAAAACATTAAAATAGTTAAAAAAAAAAACACTCTTGACTCCCGACTGAATACGTAATGGAGAGCGAGCCTAAAGCTGTTTGCAGAGCAATACCGTCACTTCTTTTGCCTACATGCTATTTATGTCGTACAATTTGTATATGTACAGTAATTTATTTTTGATTAATTGTATTACTCTTAATTTTACTGAGTTCAATTTAAAGTTCAAGTTAAATTTGTGGTTCGATGATTAGCGTCACATTTGCTCAGTTTCTATCACAAAAAGCCAAACTGCAACAAACTACAACAACTCTATCATACAAGTGTAAAACAAACTTTCAAAACAACACGGTATAATACGACAAAATAAAGTAAAACCACAGAAAAAACTACTGACATTGTACTGAGCAGTCAGACCCTTCCCTCATTTTTGGTTCTGTGGTTATCATCACATTGTGATATTACTGGTACCCTACTTTGGTGGAGTTAATCATTTATGAACTCCAACGTGTTAAAATGAACTTAAAATGATATGACTTTAATAGCATTCATCTTTGGAGGCTCCAATATCCTGATGTCTTGCTGCTAGCTGCTGCTAGAGCTCTTTATACAATAAACACGAACACCATGTCATTAACCAGGACCACAAAACAGCCTTCTAGCCTCTTTTTGTGCAAATGCAAAGAAGAAAAAACATGAGAATGTTTTATTGAAGCAACTGATTGCCTTGGCAAAAACAAATGCTGAGTGACAAGATAGATTTTCAAGGCTTTTGAAATAATCCACAGTGTTATTAGGGATTTTAAAATGTGCACGTGTGTGTGTGTGTGTGTGTCACATCATCCCTACCTGATCCTCTTCTCCGCCGCCTTCCTCATCATACTTGAGAATGTTGTCTCGCACATCATCCTCTGGATCGATGAGGAGCTGCTTAGCCTGGCGTTCTTTATCGCGGCGCTTCATCCAAACCACAAACAGCAGCACGAGAACTTGGGAGGCACAGAGCAAGGTGTCATATTACAAAACAGCCACATTTTCATACACATGTAATCGGATCCTGTGTCTGCATGTAGACTATGTCTGTTTTGTTTTGCTAATCCCGCATTAATCTTAACGATCATCGGGATCATGTTTAGCTGGCGTTTCAAGTAATCTGCGCCACTCACTGAGGAGGATGATGATGCACAGAAGGATAGAGATGATGGCGCCCGTGCCCAGCCCGGCGGCCATGATATGCTGCTGGTCGGTGCAGTCTCCATTGATGTCACATTGGCACACTTTGATCCTCAGGTGGGAGGTGTTCAACAGAGGCAGGTTTCCAGAGTCCGTGATGATGATGGGCAGCTCGTAAATTCCACTCTCGAGAAAGCCAATTTTCAAGCGCAGTTGAGCATAGTCACCTATAGACGGACAAAAATGAATGCATAAATAATATAGTGTCATTCATACTTCCTACCTGGAGGTTGCGTCAGAATATCAAATCCAAAACAAGGAATTAGGATTTGGAGCATTACAAATCTACGGAATAGCATTTGATAATGCTGCTTAAGATTAAAACTGCTTGCCGTGATTATCCCAGTGGCTTTATCCTATCTGGCTATATTGTGTTTTAACAAACACATCTCTAACAGCTAGCATATTTCTAAAGGCTTTTTACACCGATAGTATAAAACAATACTAGTATTCTCAACGTGTTACTAACTCCATTGTGCACTACTTGGCTGCAACCTGCAGAGGTGGAAGTACAGCATGACCACAACTATGGCATATTTAGCTGTAGTCACGCATGGCAACTCAGCATTATTTTGCTCACTGGCACAGAAAGAAATTCAGCACAGCACAGGCGAGTAAAAATATAAATTTGCATTGTCTCTCTCCTCCGTGTGACAAGTGCAGATATTAAACATAAAATAATGCATAAATGCACACCTAATATTTCACTATATTGCCTTTTAAGGCTTTTGATTGACAGACAACTTTTAAAGATATAGTGTATGTATTGTATACGTAGATCAGGGGTGCTCACACTTTTTCAGCCTGCAAGCTACATTTAAAATGTCCAAGTCCCAAAGAGCGACCTCATACTATTAACATGAGGAATATATATACTTAGTATATTTCTAAATACCACTATTTATGTACATTGTACATGTATATCGGGGTTGCACACACTTCATCAGCATACAAGTTACAAAATGATCTACCTCTAACCAGTAAACTTTGAAACTATTATACTAAATATTAATGATTAGCATTTAGCATTCACAGTTTCAAAGTTTACAGGTCATCAAAGTAGTTCATATTATTCAATAATTCACTATTCAGTTCAGTATGGCAATAAATATGATTACACATTATTCCTCAACAGATGTGTACATAACCTGAGTCGTCTGTCATTATACATACAGTTCATGTATTACGTCCAGTTAGCATATGCTATCAAACATTACAGATAAACAAGAAATGAAAATGGTTATGCAAAACACAATGCAGCAACAATGCAATGACAATGACAATGCAAGTCAAGGCAACATATTAAAACGGTTTCAGCAGTGGGCACATTTTCCAGTTAATCATGAAATAGTAGTGTCAGAAACAAAAGTGCAGAAAACATACATTTCTATGGTGGCGTTCAGGATGCGAAGCAGAGCCATCAAACTTGACTTTTTTTTTTACATAACTATCCGCTACAAGTGAACGGAAAACTTTTGTTATCGAATCTTAACGCTTTAAGCAGTAATTGAGCTGTAATCGGAATAATAAAGACGAAAGGCGCATTGCTTTGCTGCACAGGCACAACAGCGAATCAGGAGGGGAGCTTAATGTCAGCTGAGGACATCAGTCAGTCAAAACATCCATCAAAGTGACATTTATGATGTGGGTGACACATGCACATTACCTTCGCGATTCACCAGTAGATCGCGATCGACATAATGGGCACCCCGGTGTAGATGTATGTATGTGTGGCCTTAGTCCAATGCCCTTTCTCGACATTGCAAATACTGTATTGTGTGTTATTTCAAAGCAATGCAACGTAAAGCGTCTTACCACTGATTCTCGTGATGGTCCAATTCCTCCGGACGTCAGGGGGCCTTTGAGCCAATTCAAAGGCAAAAGGCCCAGCATTGGGCATCAGGTCCCCATCGAGCGCAGTGATGTTTATAGCATTTGGCTCGGGTTTTTCACATATTTCTGCCTCCTGCGGGAACACCCTGGGAGCGTTGTCGTTGATGTCCAGCAGGTAGATCTGCAGTGTGCCGGTGCCGCTTGCTGAAGGGTTGCCTGCATTGGTCATAAAAAAAACAAAAAAAACACATGCGCGCAGTCAGTGCATAAATATTTATGGAGAAGACACACTTGGCAGGTGGGATATTACATATAAAAATCCTGAAATTCCATAAGTCATTGTGAAATTATCATGTAGTAGACAGAGGAGGAGAGGGCTAGGAAGCAGTATGACACTCCAAACAGCTATGTACTCCAGTGGGAGAGGGTCCATCCAAAGTGCATACTGATTTTAGAAACTAATCTCAAGTGAGGGAGAAAGAGCAGTATCAGAACATTTGGCTAGTGTGTGTGTGTGTGTGCATGTGTGTGTATGTCTGAGGAACGTCTTCCTGACCAAGGACATAGGATAGGAATACTAAAGCAGAAAAACAGAGGCCACTGTCGCTCCTCTCAGGCGCCTCTATGTATTCACTGTGCTGAGAGGCTTTTTTACCATTCAGACCACGCTCAAAGCAGCTAGTCATCCAATCCTGACCCATTAATACTGAGAAACCTATTTACTGGTAAAGTTTTAAGCCCATTAACCTACGCTATGCTTTGTGGAAAGGGGTAAACCTGAAAATAGGTGGGTAAGGTGGTGAATTTATCCACGTGCTGGATGCTTCTGCAATTGTTAGCACATTAACCTTCAGGTGAATGATGGGCAGTGTTCGCTAGAAGGTTGACCTTCTAGCATGGAGCATGTGTTTGTGGTTTTAACTATTTGACACCATCTCTCCTTGAGTGTTCTACAATAGTCACAGTGACTTAAAGGAGCTTTACAATGTAATTTCCCATGTTCACGTACCGTTGTCTGTAGCCAGGAATGTTGCATTGTACAGGCTGTTCTTCACAAAAGGTGACTCTCGGTCCAGTACGGCCATTGTTGTGATTCGACCGTTGCTGGGGTCTATCCTTAGCCAGTTGGCTGGATCGGACAGTTTGGTGTATCTGATGAGAGATGTAGATGGAGACATTTGTAAGCTATGCAAGTTTCAACTAGCAAATGGTCAAATACCAATTCTGCACCTCTTTGACATTTTGCTTGATAGAGGGCATATTTTTCAACTAATCTTGCTGAAATTTTACAGACATAGGCCTATCAGTCCCCTGAAGCAATGTACCAAACATTGTGGTGATTTGGTTGAACAGCCTAAAGTCACAATGATTTTGTAGAGCACATTGAGATGTGTATGAAATTGTAATTCTATGGGGCTTAATAACAGCACACAATAATAGCACAGGCAACACAGCAGAGGTGCACGTTCTACAGTAATTGTCATCCTTTTGTGTGCAGTGGTACAGGGGTAGAACAGTTGTTTTACACAAATACAGCAATTCCTCGTTTATCGCGGTTAATTATTTCCAGACCTCCAGAACTGAATTTCCGGGAAGTCGGATTCCTTATTTATAAATGGGACATTTACATAGTTAAAAGCATAGAAAACCTGTTTATGACCTTTTAAATCCATGTTTTAACATTATTAGAGCCCTCTACACATGAAATAACACCCCTATAGTCACCTCTACACTTGTATTACCCAATATAGTAGACATAATAACAGATATTATACATAAAGCATACATAACATTGACTTGCACGTTAGCATTGGGAGAGTTTTCTGGACAGCTTCCTGTGGCGGCTATTGTCTCATTAATGTAACATTACTGATACCCAGGGACCAGTGTAGAATACTACATACTACATGTTTGAATGCGTCTTCTCAATGCTGTATATCTGTATTTTCGTTCACTTAGCCATTTTTAAGCTTGAAAATGCTTAATTTAGTCTAAGAATACGTAAAGTTTGCTTCAATATGCATATTTTTTGACTAATAAGGCCTTAGTCAATCATGAAAAAGCAATAATAAATTAATGGATGAATTGAATGAAAAACCGTGATGGAGTGGAGTTGCGAAATACGAACTGCCAAGTGGCAACAGATGACTGCACACCATATTTTTTGGTCTAATCCAGGGTTTCCAAACATTACTGACAATATACCGTACATGAACAAATGAAATTGTGAAATTGTGATTGATAAGCGTCTCAATGGACTAAATGCATTGGTAGGGATTGCACTGCATGCTTTGTTACAATGGTTGGCAAATATTTGCGAGCTAAGATACTACTGATGGAAGAAGGAGCCAATGAGAAGAGGCTAACACATGAAATCCTATCAGTTTTACACATGGAGTGATGCACATTCAGTGATGGAGCCATTAATGTCACCACTGTTGCTGTTGCTCATTGTTCTAAAGTGATTTAAACATCTGCACAAGATGTTTTACTGAAGGATGTATCTTAACTGGTGGACAATCAACTTCTACGACGTTTTCCCTGCGTGACAGCGTGCCATTTACCGGATGCTTTGTTTCATGAAGCGATCGGGGTCCTGAGCGGTGAAGGTAGTCAGCATGGTCTCGGGCATCATTCCCTCTTCCAGCTTAATGAGTTTGGGGTTGGGCTCAAAGTAAGGGCTCTCGTTGACATCTATCACTTGAATGGAGACTGTGGCGGTGGACTGACGAGGAGAGTGGATGCCTCTGGCTAGGGGAACCTCATTCCTCGCCTCCACCGTCAGCACATACGTCCTAGTCATTTCATAGTCAATAGGCTGGAAAAACAGACGATAAGCTAAAGTGAGTCATACATTACCACATGGAATACATTGAAGATGGGGGAGGACCTTGCACTAAATGGTTGAAAATGGTGTGCACTTGAAAGACAAACCCAGGGAATTAAAGTACCTATAACGTCTCCTCCCTAAATTCACAATAAACTATTCATGCCTTAGTGAATAAATGAGAACAGCAATCCCATCAGTTTTTTATTAACAACCTTCAAATATGTCTGTTATAATGAGAAGATTCAAATTAATATGCCTGACAAACAACTATTATCTGTTTGAAATACTCCTAAATAGAACTGAATGTTGGTTTTGTTGTATTGTTGATGGCTGCAGGGATTTCTCAATCCATCTATAGAATGATTAAATGAATTCAGATCAATCCATCTCAATAAGGCTGCATGATAAAGGGGTGCGCTTTGAAAGGTGACTTTACCTTGACGACTGTTACCAAGCCCTCGTTAGTGGTGGGATCAGTGGGCACGGAGAACCTGCCAGTAGGGTCGCCCCCGGTGATTTTGTAGACAGCGCTCCACGCTTGTGTGTTGGGTTGGTCCTTGTCAGTCACTGACAGGTTGGCCACGATGACATTGACACGGTTTTCGTGCACCTCGCCGAAAAACTGCATGAATAAAGCATGAGAGCGAGAGAGAAACAGAGAGAGACACCGAGAGAGAGAGATATATATATATAGAGAGAGAGAGAGGAAGAGAGAGAGAGAGAGGCAGGCTGTTAGCGATGCTGTTGTGGAAGCAGGGAAACACGAGGCCTCGGGTAACTTATCACGTCGTCATGGTCATCTCATCCCCCTGTTCTCCCCAAACAACACAACAGTAGCATTACTTCTCAGTGATTCACGAGCACACTAAGTTCCTCTTTCGGTCTGGCTGACATCCCCGCTGTTGCATGTGTCAACATTTTTTGAGAAGGGAGGGGGGCTAAACTCCACGCCTGGCTGACTTGCTTGTATATCTGAATAACTTGTGAAATGCTCGGCAAGCAGGACTAAAAAAGAGAGCAGAGCTGCCGCTTGACTGCATACAGTGCTCACAGTGTTGGATGTCTCTGATTCCAGGTTCATTGCTTATGTTGTGGAATATTGAATAACTGTACTCAGAGACACAGCTTGACGGTGGGAAAGAAGGGTGGTTCATAGTTTATTGTACATTCATTTATATATGGCTCCGACCACATACTGTAGCAATGAGCTGGATCATCAATTATCGGCGCAACAGAATATTCACAAAAAAAGGTTCAGAACAAATAATGGTATGTAATGCCATTCACGTCACTTCCTGTTGATTAGAAAATACTTTGGAGGCAAGAGCTCCGCTTTTGCAACCAGAGTTTTAAACTATTTTGGCATATTCCTGACCCAACTACGTGATCAGCAAACCACAAGAGTGCGCTGACATCTCTGGCCTCAACTCGGACTCGTGAGAGGTACGAACTCGCAATAACTACTTTGTAAATACTGGACCAAAACTTGAAGAAAAGACCCCAAATTTCTTGTCAGTGGAGGAAGGGAATGAAACTATAGACAGGAATCTCAACTCCATGTTCCTCACTGATGTGACAAAAAAGGAAATCATTGATATTGTCAACAAAAGTAACGCAAAAACATCAACTGATTGTAATGGAATTGAAATGGAAACGATAAAAAAATAATTAATGAGATTGCAGAACCGCTGACGTACATCAGTAACTTATCATTCCAGACTGGTAAATTTCCAAACAAAATGGAAACAACTAAAGTAGTACCTATCTTCAAAAATGAGACAAACATTAATTCACAAACTACCGACCAGTTTCCTTATTTCCACAATTTTCCAAAATAATTGAAAAGCTATTCAACAACATGCTGGACAAATGTATAAATAAGAATGAATTACTCGCAGACAGGCAAAACGGATACAGAACCAACATTTCAATTTCCATGGCACTGATCGAAATTACTGAGGAAATTACCAATGCTAAAAACCACAGAAAGTGCGCAGCTACAGCATTTATAGATTTGACAAAAACTTTCGATGCAATTATTCACAATATCGTAATTGCAAAAATAGAAAGGTATGGAATCAGAGGGTTGGTTTTGAGCTGGGTTGTAAGCTCTCTAGCAAACAGGAAGCAATATGTGAAGCTAGGAGAATATACATCTGCTAGTTGAAATATATCATACGTAGTACCCCAGGGGTCATTGCTGGGACCAAAACTGTTCAACCTATACATTAAAGACCTAAAACTAATATTATTTGCAGACGATACTACTGCATTTTGTTCTGGTGAAAGTACACAAGAGCTAATAGGAAAAGTCACAGATGAAATGACTAAACTTAATACATGTTTGATAAAAACAGACTATGCCTGAACTTAAGTAAAACTAAAAGAAAGGACAGTCATGCGCAAATACAAATTGATAGTATGGACAATGAAAGGGTGAATGAAAATACATTTCTGTGGGTCATAATAGATGAACATATGAGCTGGAAATCTCACGTTTAAAAATATATAACACAAACTGGCAAGAAATACGTCGATACTGAATTAAGCAAAATTTGTTTTGGACCAAAAATCACTCCATACTCACTCTTACACAGACTACTGACTCTTATTATTTTTTCAATTTTATTTAGTTTTTTATTTTTTGGGGGGGCGAGTACATTGTCTGTACTCTCATGTTATGTTTCTGTCAACTATTAACCCTTTCATCAGTTATCATTGTATATTTATTATTGTTTATCATAACAGTCATATAATCTGTTTAGAGTGACTACAACTTTGGACTTTCACTTGTACAGACTTTCACTTGTATAGCGCTTTTCTACCTTTAAGGTACTCAAAGCGCTTTGACATTTACCTACTGATGACACAGCATCAGGAGTAACTGGGGGTTCAGTATCTTGCCCAAAGATACGTCTACATGTTAATGGGAGGACGGAGGATCGAACCTGCAACCTTCAGGAGATGACTACTCTAGCACCTGAGCCATGCCGCCCTTGACTACCATTTTCTCACATTGTTATACTACCTTATCATTTTCCTATGTATTTAAAACTGGCAAAGAGTATATTTGGAATACAGGAAGTGAACACATGTATTGCAATTGATATGAAACAGATGGGGGGGTTAGGATAAAATAAGCTTTGCTTCTTCCTACTCCTTTTTGGACATGTACAATTGTGAATTGTCCTGTTAGATGTATTACAATGTAACTCATATGCATTCCGATTACTATTAAACCGTCAACAGCACATTCTTGAGCTTTGAGTGTATGCTGACTGTCTGTGTTTAGTCCCTTCTTATCTACTTTTGTGGTCTAGGTGGCAAAGGCACTCAATTAATCAATACTGATCATTCTATCAAATCATTCCTCTCTTTTGGGGGTCCTTAAACCCCAAAGCTTACCGTCTCAGCTGTGAACTCTGGCGGATTGTCATTGACATCAGTGACTCTGATCACGGCCGTGGCTGTGTTGGAGAGGCCGTACGTCGGGTTGCCCTCTGTGTCAGTGGCCTGGATGATCAGTGTGTACTGAGGCACTTTCTGCAGGGAAAGAGAATGAATTGTTTGAGAATACAGCAATTGTATACAGTGTATGTACAGGTGGTCCTCTGGTTACGTATGAGCTCCGTTCCTAGACTGTGATGTAAGGTGAGTTTTGGTGGAAGTCGGAGCTTATACCTAAATTATAGCTAAATTACTCTTCATAAATTACTTCTTAAAAAACTCTTCAGTCACTCACACTGTACAGAAACACATGAAGGAACTAAATGGAAGCGTAATAAAATATGATTTTAAAAAAGGAATGAAAAATAAAAGCCGAAGCACTAGCAACATCACCATCTCAACAATAAGACCACTACGCTGCCACTACGCTAAGTCCTTGTTACTATAGTGCACTGCTGATGGGGATGTCATACAATTTCATGTCAAAAAATCTGAACTATCCCTTTAAACCCCAAAATCTGAACCCTATAAATTGGACTGACTTGAACTTTCTCACACAGCTCAACAAAACACAAAGTTTAAGGTGTTTCATCGAATCACCACAAAACTAGGGAACTGACAAGCACGTTTGTAAACTTTTACCAAAACATGGCCGCCGACAAGCAGAACGTCTTTGTAGGGTCATGGGCTGGACTTAACGAAAAAGTCATTGACCATGTATCTAATAATTATACAACTGTGAGGATATCTGTATGAGATGTACATGCTAGCATGTCTTCGGAAGAATTTTGAGCACAACCCAAAGGGGGGGTGCCACAAACAGTTACAATTATGTGAAACAAATTGGGATACCCTGTGTCAAAATGAAAATCAAATACTTATTAGACTGTGTATTTTTTAGTTAGATTATGGATAATTTGACTGGCACCCATAAGAAGCTGGTGAGACAGCATCCAATAATATAAATGCACACAGTTATATTGAAACAAAGCTATAATGGTTCTTCATTATGAATGCCGACCGATATTGATTTATTCTCTGGGGAGCAAGTGCGTTGCACCACTGCTGCTACACTCTACTGTACACTAGCACCAAAGTGACAAATGACTATTTTCACATTAACAGTTACTCAGGTGATGGACTAGTCACTTGGTAATGAGAATAGGGCAAATTACTTTCACGGTGGCGACTGTCGTACATAAAACGGCAGCCCCAAGGCGGACGTGATTGAGCAGCAACCCAGCCAGATTGCCCTCACTAGGATTACATCAACCTGGCTTGTGCTTTATATTTCATTTTATTTATTTTCTCCCACAGCTCTGTGATCCAATTAGGGGGGAGTTGTTTACAGCACAATGGAGCTATAAATTAACATGTGTGCTTTGGAAATAGGGATTATTAAAATGATCGGTGATCCATGCAACCTTCTTGTATGAGTTAAAAAAAAAAAAAGCCAAGGCCATAGGTGGTAATCAGCAAACGTACTTTGGCTCATTGGTTCTAATCGTCTGTATTAACAAACATGCCCAAGTTGTGATTGCCGCCATATCTTAACAGAACCACAGGATGTAAAGTTATAATGAAACAAGGAATACAGGCTTTAAGAAATTACCAGGAACGCATTGTAATGCACCATCCATCAGTTGGGTAATACCACTTTGATGATGAAGAGCAAGGGTTGTCAAACCTTTTGGGACCACGGGCCTCTTACAGGAGAGACGTAAGTACTTCAGACCTTTTTCAGTGAAATTACAAATTCTAATTTTCAAGTAAGAAACCTTAAAGCTTGCAGAAAATTATAAGTAACAAGTTACAACAACAAACAAGAACAAAACTAGAACAGTCCACATTGACTCCAGGGACACTGAATCGATCCAAATGAACCCACTTGGTTTTAAAAGCAGTACTTAAGTGCTTCAACATTAACACAGTGGTAACAATCTGGGGGTCCCCTGACTCCAGTTTGAGAATCCCTGCTCGAGACGAAAAAGTGAGTCACTGTAGTGCTCATCGGCTGTAGTAATGCTGATACCACATGACACGGTTACAATGTAAGCTACAGTATGCCCTTTACAGTATGCTGTTGTGGAATCTGTGCAACAATAGTAAGAAAAAACTGCAACCCACCTCTCTGTCCAAGCCTGCCGCCACAGTAATGATCCCTCCCGTTTTGTTATTGATAGTAAACATGTTGGAGGTGGGACTATCCGGGGTCTGAGAGAGGATCTTGTAGCGTAGCATCCCATTCGCAGTTTTGGGATCATCTTTGTCAACGGCTGTCACTGTCATCACAAATGTGCCTTTTGGACAGCAAGACAATGATGTGAGTAAACGTAGTGTGATAATGTGCAATTTAGATATGTTTATATAATATTGATGTAACGGTACACAATAATCACAGGTTTGGTACGTATATTACCTCGGTTTTAAGCTCATGGTTCTGTTGAATTTCACAAAATGCTGATGATTGATTTTTAAAATAGAACATAAAACAGGTACCGTGGTACAAGTAGTTCAAAAAGGTTCAACAAAAACCAAACCATACAAAAACTAAGGCAATTTTTCCCATAAGAAAAATCTAAATGACGATTGGATGGAACGTATTGTTGATGAAGACTCCCTGTGCATTCAGATTGAATTCAATAGTGTTCCTCACCTTCTTTATCAAAGTGCTGGCACTCGCAAATTTCTTTGGCCCCATGGGCACTCCATTTTGCGGAATTATACAATACTGGGCTAACAGACTAGTTTGTTACGTGAACTACGAATACCCAAGCATAATTTTGCCGAACATTTTCCACGAAAACTGAATTATACAATAACCAGGGCGTACAAAAACCAAGGTTTACCTGTAATGTATTAAATCCAATTCTCAAATAGGCCACAAGGTGGGCATATCTGTGTGGAGTTTGCATGTTCTCCCTGTGCATGCGTGGGTTTTCTACGGGTACACCGAATTCCTCTCACATTCCAAAAATGTTCGGTTAATTAGAGACTCTACATTGACCATAGGTATGAATGTGAGTGTGAATGGTTGTTTGTCTATATGTGCCCTGTGATTGGCAGGCGACGAGTCCAGGGTGCACCCCACCCAAAGTCAGCTGGGATAGGCTCCAGCATACCCCCACGACTGTAGTGAGGACAAGCAGCATAGAAAATGAATGAATGAATGAATTCTCAAATAAAAGATAATAAAAAAATATAATATATATAAATACATCATTATAGTTTACATTTAATATTTAGGAAAATGCACTGATGCAAGTAATTGCAACAGTAAAGTTTTGAACAGTATTCTTACAAAATGAAAGTTCCTTATTGCCTAAGTGCAATATTAATAATTCCGACTAGTAGCCCAGCTCCCTTTTCCTGATGTCTACTGAACAGTGCCAGCACACTGCTTTCGTCTTACCCACTTGTCTTTGTCCGTTTACATGTTTAACCAGCTAGTCAAAGGCTGGGCTGCACTATATCTGTTTACAGAGAGGACAAGTGACTATATTGCGTGACAGTTTTTTTACAATACTTTTGTACCTTACAAAATGCCCCGTATCAAAAAAGCTGATTGTGAATACACGTACCGTTACACCCCTGATATATATTGTTTATATCACCTGGCTTTGAACCCTCAGGGACAGTGCCATTCCACATCTGGTGGTTGAATTCAGGCCTGTTGTCATTCATGTCGATGACATTGATAACAATGTCGATAGGGTTTTCTACTTGGTTGCCATTCAGGTCCACGGCATGAGCTCTCAGCTGCAAGAAAATATCAACAGGTGAAGCACATCAATGGGGAGAATTCATGAGAATTCATACCTAGAGTACCTCTGTACACTTTTCGAGCTCACCAGAATAGTCTGCTTTGAGGTACTGTAATAAGTAATAAATGAATACTCTTCAAAGATCACACGCTTAAGTGGTGGCTACGTCTGTTATCCAATAAGTCAAACATCTCTAAGGTTGGGCCAGTGGCTGAGTGGTTAGCATGTTGGCCACACAGTCAGGAAATCGGGAAGACCTGAGTTTGAATCTCCATTGGGCATCTCTGTGTGGAGTTTGCATGTTCTCCCCGTGTGTGCGTGGGTTTTCTCCGGGTACTCCGGTTTCCTCCCACATTCCAAAAACATGCGTGTTAGGTTAATTGACGACTCAATATTGTCCATAGGTATGAATGTGAGCATGAAGGATTGTTTGTCTATATGTGCCCTGCGATTGGCTGGCGACCGGGTGTACCCCGCCTCTCGCCCGAAGTCAGCTGGCATAGGCTTCAGCATACCCCCGCGACCCTAAATAGGATAAGCAGCATTGAAAATGGATGGATGGATCTCTAAGGTTCTCCTTGATTCCCTCTCCCTCTATTGTTTGTGTTCAAGTTCATAAATAACCCAAAGGCTACGTTAACAGTTCATTGCAATGTCATAGAAATAGCACTAAAAACAGAGAATGCTTCTTGAGAGCTGGGATTATCTTAATGTCTTAATGTATCTAACACTCACAGCTCACTCAAAAGAAACTCCATAACAAATCCTTTAAATTCTCAGACGGATAAGTCCACTTTTCTGGGAGACCCTCATCAAGCAACAAGTCTTTATTGAGTCTGAGCAGACTGTTTAGGCTACACATGACCCTGGAGCACATACCAACTGGAGGGAAAGTACAACAACACAAGAGAGAGAGACATCATAAGGAAATCATTAAAGTCAGCTTTGGAAACGATCGTGTCTTGACTTACATGGAAGTTGGGAATATGCTCTCGATCAAGGGGCTTGTTAACGGATAGCTCTCCAGAGATGGGATCGATGAGGAAGATGCCAGTTGGAGGTTGATCAGCACCAGGGCCCGTCACGCTGTATCTCAGGGATCGGTTCTTGTCGTGGTCTGATCGGATCTTTGGTTAGAAATGACACAGTACCATATTTTTATTTATTCTGCCTGCCTTGCATTAGATTTTCCTTTATTCGTGCTCAAAAGTATTCCATTCCTAACAATAGGAGGAGTAACCCAACCCCACAAATGATTCATCATACATGCTACTGGGTTCGTGTAGATTGAATGTCTTATTGACAACTTATTTCAATACCAGTGACAATACCGGCTTAAAAACAAGGCGTAATGGGCGTATGCCAATGTGGTATTGAAGTTCTGTTCTTTTGCCGTGTAACTTGAGACGCTTCTTCCTGGTCCACGCTGAGCAATACTGCATTTCCTCCTGACAATATTATCCACTAAGCCCAAGAAATATCCAATTTAATGTGGATGGATTAAATATAATACATACAAATTGTGTGTATGGGACTTAGCACATGATAAGGAAATGGGTTTAATATACGGAAAAGGATCTTAGCTGTCCTGAGCATTGCTTGTCCTCTGTCAGCCGCCCACACTGAGTCTCTCCCACAAGTAAATATAAGGCTTCTGAACATGTCCTTGAGCCATGATAAAAGGACTACAATATCACCACAAGCAACTGAGGAGCTGCCGTGACTGTTGGTGAGCACTTGAGATTTCTCTGTGCCATCAAGTGAGTACGTACTACTGTATGCCCCTTAAAACAACAACAGAAAAAGTGCAAACTGCGACTTTCAGCTAAGATCTGTAAATAAACATTTTCTTCAAGTTTCATGTCTTGTGACCTTCTGAGGGGTAGCTCTGAGCAATGGCGGCCTACACGGTTGTCAAATCGAGGAAGAGGCATTTTCACTGGTTTTGTGTGTGTGTGTGTGTGTGTGTGTGTGTGTGGGGGGGGGGGGTGCAACATTACCCGAACAAGCTCTTGTGGGAATGGACCTCGCGAGTTCTCAGGGACATTGATTGGAGGAATGACCCAGTCTCTCTTCATGCGTTTCAGCTGGCTCTGCGTGTTTCGGGATGGAAATGCTATTTCCCTCAAATCCTTGGACATGACAGAAGCAGGAGTGGCTGCCTTGACCTGTGGAAAAGGATATGATTTAGTCCATAGGCTTGGCAATCACATCCGTGCAATAAAATGTAAACAGACTATATTTACTGTATGGCAATGGCAATACTTCCTACTACATTCCATTATTTAGGATTGTTGCTATCTAAAGAAGTATCTGATTTACACTATGGCCCAAATCCTCTGGATACCATTATTCTGCTCGGTACAGAAGCGAAGCAGGAGTTCCGAACATTCAGAAAGCAACTCTCCCATCCAATTAAAGGTCCCCTGTTATGCAAAATTTAGTTTTTAATGATGTTGTAACAGCAATATGTGTCCCTAGAGCTCGTTGATGAGCAGCAAACATGACAATAAGCTATCATCCCCCTCACTTGAGAGATGAACTTGAACTGTCGCTTTGTTTTCATGAACCTTCTTCCTCATGTACATGATATTGCCTCTGAGCCGCCTCTAGCTAGATGAGCCCACCCCGTGTCTCCGCCCACCACTTCACAGAGGACAGCCTTGCAAAAACAAACCAAGGTAAAAAGAAAACAGGCTTCGCTACACATCTTAAAATAAAACCTGGAGCTCAACTAATTTTACGATTTTGTTTTTCCTCAGCCAATAGGCTAACCTAGCATGATGTTGCTGTTAAAAAGTGACTGTTAGCAACACAAGAATAGTTATGTTTGCGTCCCCCACTTCGTCCCGTGAGCCGAGTTCTGATCAGTTTTCAGTGTTGAGGAAAGTAGTTCCGGCTAGTTGGTCTAGTTGGTGGGGTCACTTTAGTAAAGCATTTTGCTTCTCAAAACAATATGCGTTCAAAAGATTAATACATTTGCATCACAAAACGGTTTTCCACGAAAAAGTCAGACCTCACAATCGATCGGCATTGTAGTGCCAAACTCTTATGAGCTACTTTTTGTTGTCATTGTTATATTTTTCCAAACAAAAGGTACCTTTAGTTGTATCAGGCATTCAAATGAACAAGAAACTGAACAAACAAGGGTGGTCTAATATATTTTTCCATGTATGTTAGCTTTATGTGAATTTCTAAAAAAAAACAAAACCTGACATACTGTAGATGTCCTGTGTCAGTCAAAATAACATGGAAAAAAGTGAATATATAGTCCATATAGTCTACTCACATCTATAGCTGTAGGCCCCGGGGCTGTAAAAAATTCAGAATTGAATTGAGAATGATCTCTAAATTCTAATTCAATTCTTGAGTTTGAATTGCGGTTGCAAACAGGAAGTAGAATTACAATTCAAATTGGAATTGCAGGAAGTAGAATTGAAATTCCAATAAATTCAGATAAATTCATGATGCATAATTAAGGTGTAACAATGGAGCTTTACAGTATATATTTAAAACATGAATTTAAAAAAATATTATTGTATTGTATTATTGTAGATAGTTAAGTATAGTAATTGTTTTTTTTTCACAAATTAACATTGAAAACCCTTTCAAATAAAATAGATCATTAAAATAGTAAAAAAAAAAAAATTAATTAATTAATTACATTGTTGGATCGGAGGATAGAACAGTACTTCATATCCCAGAGTACCTTGCTTTATCTGAGTCTTTAAAATGTCTGTCCAACTGATACAAGATGAGAATTAATTTTTCTGAATTGCATTGAATTGAATTTCACTTCCTGTAATTCTAATTCAATTCAACGTCCTGTGGGGTGGAGTCAATTAAAATTCATCCACTGAATTGCATTGAATTCTGAAATTCGGCACAGGCCTGGTGGGTCCAGCACTTCTTCTCTGCCCCTTCTCTCTCTCTTCCCGTTGTAAGTCCACCTGACAGAGTTCGACATATTCCTGTTTATATAAGTATCCCTTCCGCTTTGTGCTAAAAGAAATGTCACCATCACCATTGTTTCTTGGATTGGCCATCGAGTCTCGAGCATCAATGCGAACCGGGACTGACAATCCAATTGTCTTGAGATGGTTTACATGTATTTATTAAAATTTTGCCAACCGGAAGAAATAACCGCAAACACCAACAAAGAAGAAGCCGGCGAGCACCAGTGAAGAAGACGCGGCTAAACAGTTTGGCTTAACTTCATAAAATAAAAAAAGTGGTCGGCTCAGTTCAACATTTGCAATACAATATCATGCAACATGATTAATGTTCACACATTCACGTTGTAGAAATAACCTAAAGTACCTCATCTTCGATGCGCTACGTTGGACTTCCTCTAAGCGGTCACAATCTAGGAAGTCAAACAATAAATGTGTCCGTCCCATGCCAATGTAAGCCAGGGCTTCAGGATACTACCCGATGTGAAAGTTTGGTGTAAGTAAAGGACGGGAGCTACGCCTACAGCCATGCAAGTTTATTACGTCTCTGTGAGCAACAGTCAAGGGACATTCACTTCCGGCCTTCAAAATAAGAGCACTTTCAGCTATATCCTGTTTATCTGTGTTCACAAGATAAGGGTTTCATAAAAAATAGCTTACACCAACAATGAGGCAGCATACAATGTATACTAGTTTTCAAGTACATTTTGTTTGTGAAAGTGTACTCCTGTAAAAAAAAATATAAAAATGTGTATTATATTGAATGGTTTAATATTTATATGCTGGTTGAAAATAGCCCTGTAAGAACTTAATGGTAAATTGATAAAAAAAAAAAAAAAGTTCATATCATTCTACAATTCATGGAGAAGTTCAGACATTCCATCCAAAAGGAACTCTGGTTAGCACCTTCATTTAAACCATGCAAACTTTTATGTCCCTGCCTTGTTAGGAACCGGAATCAAAACGAGAAATCGTTCAAATTCAGACGATGCCCAACCCTACTTGTTTCGTAGTCAGACATGTTTACTTTAACTATCCCAGCAGTAAACACCGTGAAGCAGGTAATGGAAATGTGCACAGCAGTTGACAGCTGGTGGCAACGCACAGTGACAACAAAGAAGAGAAAATAACGCTAAAAACTTGGAAAATGGTTTTGTGAGGCAAATGTATTACTTTTAATTATTTTGAACGCATATTGTTTTGAGAAGGAAAATGCTTTACTAAAGTGACGCACCACCTGGCTGGAACTACCGACCAGAACTTGGCTCACGGGACAAAGTGGGGGGAAAAGTCACTGTTGATGCGCTACACTGCTGATGAGGATGTCATACAACTTTATGTGAAAAAACCTGAACTATTCCTTTAATGTTGCGGTGTTGTATCTGATATTCTGTTCCCATTAGAGCTTACTAAAAACACTTTGAAACATCCAGCATCAAGGCTAGATTTTGGACAACACACTTTGAATACATGGTACCTATATTACATATGGGATCTTCCATGTAGTCAAATGGCCCTTGTACCTCGTCTTAATAATCTACATATCTATGACACTATCAATGTCAATGAATATAAGTGACAATACTCTGGTCTAGTTATTGCACGAGCATCTTGGGTTGGCTTTAAAATGGCAAAGCTCTTCTCGTGTCCTGATAAAATGCACCCACACAGACACTGCAGCTCCCATAATGGATCTGCCAGTCTCCTCTGCTGTAATGAATGAGATTTGAAACAAAGGAGGGATGCCACCTGCAAGCCAGGCACTAAACACACAGATGGCTCAAATTGCCTGTGCTGCTCTCAAGACTGAAGAAATGCCATAGAAAACCTTGAACACAACAAGGGAGGAAAGAAAAACAACAAAAACACCAAAATCTGTCAGTGTCTAGATGAATGATGTGTGGGCTATCAACAGTGTCTTCTCACTAAACGCAATCTGGAGTGGAAACACCGCAATGAATTACTACTTACGCACCCTATAACGACCGGTGCTGCACACACTACCCCCACTGTCAAGACAGCTTCGACTAATCATGTTTGAAATTTGATTATAATGCTTTCATGCACTAGAAAAGCAACGAGCCGAGATAGGGAAGCTCTGTGTGTGTGCTTTAGCTATATCTATTGCCTTATTAAAATGGGCATGAGTGAAAGCAGCAATTATTTGCAACCTGCATTTGGAATGATGAATGGCAGTTGGGTTTGTTTAGCCTGGTGCCTGTTTGTGGGGCAGCCCCACCCACCACCGCTACCTTCTGTGATTTACCCTTCTAGAATCCCCCTGCCCCATCCCCCTTCAGCTTCTTAAGTGTTTGCCTGTGGATTGTTTCTGTGCTGCATGGATGTATAGATGGTGTGCGAGGGCAGCGTCTCATCCTAATGACGTTATTGTTTAGTTGTCAGTGATTAAAATGTCTCCACAAGGCTGCCACCATTCACAGTGGTAATAAAAAAAAATGTAATCACTGATGTGATTAAGAGATTGTCGTCAGCGTGCACGATCCTCTGCATATGTAAATAGTCTAATTTATGATGTAAAAAAAAATATTTGACGGTTTACCTGTTTGGGATTTACATTTATCTAACCAACAGCGGTGACTAATAGTGTCATTAAAAGCCCATACCTGCGGCTGCATTTGTGAAAACGAGCGTCTGCGGTTAGCTAATAGTTTTTGCCTTTAAAAAGGCTGTTACTGGCTAAAACTTTTATTTTGTTCCCATCTGAGAAATGCGCCTGCTGGCCCAAAGAAAACTTAATTTTGTCTGCACGCATAAAAATGATGACTACCACTCCTCTTCAGATTGTCACTTAGTGCAGGGGTAAGGAACTTATGGCCAGATATGGCTCTTTTGATTAATGCATCTGATCAGATATTTCTTAACATGACAAAATGTATTTATTTTTTTTTCCTCTGACATTTTAAAGTAAAACATTACAGAAATCAGTGTGCAAAATGACATCCAAAATATAAAACATTCTCATGCATTTTAATCCATCCATCCATTTTATACAGCAATGCATGTGGCCAGAGCCGATGCCAGCTGTCTTTCCGATATTTTCCAGATCAGACACCAAAACTTGATTATTATTGGATGATGCGGTAGTCTCCCCAGGTCATTGAGAGGTCGAGAAGTAGCCAACTAGCTAATTCTGCAGCGCAAACCCTTTTGACGAAGAAGATGGGGAAAAGAAAGAAAGATAAGGAGTACCGTGCAAAACCATGTAGCACCAGAAGTCGCAAAAATGGTAAGAAATATTTTATTCATTATTGGTTAGCTTCGGTATAACAACATTATTAAAAAATAATACATTTAGAGACTTATTATCTTCTATAATTGTTGGTCTTGCTTCAAAATACACACATTTAGTTGTATTCAGCTTTAAAAAAAATATCATATGGCTCTCAATTATAATGTTAAATACTCTCGAGAAATTAAACCTTTTGATATGATGTACTCACATTATTATGCCATATATTATTATTACATTAATGCTGACAATAATATCAGTTAACTAAGTTAACTAATCTATACTGTTATACTGACTACTGTAAAGTATATCCAAGTTCCATTTGTACTGTATTGTCCCATGAGAAGATACCCTATAATAAAAATGGTTGCTGATAAGTAAGTGCTGTACTCACTGTGTAAGATTGTGATTATTAATAAAGGCTAACAGTTAGATCTGTCTATTGTGAAGCATGAAGAGCTGAAACAAAACATGTCTTGCTGTCTTGCTGAGCACGATCACACAATTCTCTGGCACTGAAGTTAAACCCTCCCAAAGTAAGACAGCCTTTAGAACTTGCTTTCATTTCCTGACTACAAGGAAAGACTGATATGTCATGTGCAGCAGCTTTTTTCCCCCATGTGAACCTTCTTTTATTCTGAGCCAAAGACAATGTTGACATATGAGCAGTCGGACATTGTAATTAATCGCAGACGACTGCTCGTCTTGTCCAGGAGAACTGTTTAATCAACGCTCTGTAGCTCCAACATATGCTTACTGTCTCCTCTAACATGAGACGCCGCTCCCTTTCAGATGGCGAGGCAAAAGGCTTAAAATCACAAGACGCGCTCGCTGACATATATTGTATGAGGCTTCGCTTGTTCATCTGCTCGTGCTAACCACTGTCCGTGTTAAGTATATGTTTGTGCTCCCGACTAAATTGACATATTAAGTTTTAATGAGCAAGCATCCATCTCGGCTCATGAAACACCTGCTACAATTTGGGGAACAAGCCATCTGTGAATGCAGTGTTGGGATTGATCATTGCAACTTTTCCTGCAATCAAATACATAGATTCTCTGCATATTCACCTGCTGGTTGGAGGGTGTCAGTCGAACAAGGGTAATCCATTGCTGTTGAGTGATGTCGTCAATGGCCTTGATCAGCAAAGGTGACATTTGGGGTCCAGAGAGACTTCTGGCAGCATAGACCACCCCGTCAGCCTCTACCCTGTAGTCAGATGGGTTGTTGCATTCCAGCCGCACCAGACCACCTCGACCACAGTCGACAAACCTCACTGTAGGGGAGAGATAAAGTTAAGAATGAAGAAAAACACAACTCTTAAAGGACAAAGACAAAAGGGGGTGGAAAACAGACAAACACACAGACCATTGGAAGATTCCTTCCTTCAAGCTCATGCATTATTCACTTCAAGCTGTGTCCCTAAGGTATCGCTCAAAACAGGTGCAGAGGAATACAGAGTTTGAAGAGAAAGAAACTAAAAAGTTTAACATTAAGTGCTATTAAGGGGAAAATAGTATATCCAGAATTGGATTTGTGAACAAATGCATACAACGTCTACTTGGTTATAATTTAGCAAGGACTTTCACGTGCTATGTTTGTTCTTCGTACAGTGGATAGATGAATAGCCATCCTCATCTCTTTCGCAGGCACAAGTGACGCCGTGTGATGTTTATTTCATCACAACGTACACACATGCCATCAAGACGTGGTAGACAGGTGCCTCATGGGGGGGCTCAGGTCCCAGTGGGGCCGCAGTGGCAGTGCTACAACACCATGTTGGAACTGAATGGCAAGTACAGCATAGTCTGCATACATGGACACACAAACAAAGTGCAGCCATACTGTCTTTTTAACTATATGATCCATCTGTCTTGGCCTGTTTCCCAGGCTAGCATCCCTCATCTTTACAGTGCACAAAAATGGAACAAAGGCAGAGATAAGACCAGTACTGTATATTGTTGTGAAGAAGCTCTGAATTATTAAAACAGATATGGCATTACTTAACAAAAGACTGCAAGGGGGGAACCTCTTCGTTCTATTGCCACCTTGGGGACCTGGTGATGTCTTCAGAGAATCATTTTACACTTGCGGCAGATGAAGTTCCTCTAGGTCTAAAGTGGGGGATGCAGTAGATCAGCTTGGCATCATAAGTTTAACCTCTAGGCCTAATTAAATAGCCAGAATGTTCCACACCCCTGTTAGTAATAAATCTGTGATGACAGAGGTGAATGTTTACTTTATTACTTGGCCTGTGTGCAAGAGCAGACACCTTTTAGCTATTTCTATCCAGACAAATTAAACAATTTGTCCCCGTTTACGCTGAAAAAGGTCGCAGTCCATGTTCCTCCAGCTCTTATAAAACATATGCAGTGAATTGACAGCATTGTCTCCTCCAATGTGGACTCTTTTTCTGCATGAAGCTAAAACTCTTAAACAGTGTTTGAAACTTCGACACGGGCACGCCCCATAGTGGCTCTACAACAGTCAGTTCCTGCAAAAACCGTTTGCAATGAAAAGCAATGGGAATGTCCCGTGTGTGTATTCATTTATCAAACTTGAACGATCCAATGTGTGAGCAATCCTTCATCCCAACCTTGCTGGAGAACTCTATATACTGTATCGCACCAAAGCTATAGGGCTGCATGTGGCTACCACGCCCCATCAGACATGTCGTCATGGGTACAACGATAAAGGCCTTCCATGCGGAAAGAAATGCCGATGCAGCAACGGGGGGCTGGGGGTTTAAAAAAAGGGGGTGGGTGGGGACAAACAGGCCCCGTCAGCAGAATAGCCAGTCCAACTAATGCCCTGCACCGGGGCCTGGAATTACCTCCGACTCAATGATCCTATTCAAACTTTGCATGCCCACCCCACCCCCATCAGTGACAAGCAACACAAAAACCCCAACTAACCCCAAAGTGCCATAGTGACCCTCCATTGTTTGTTTCATCACTTGAAAAGCCTTACTTGTACAGACAAAAATAAGAGCGTGATAGTGAGAGATGCATTTAATTTGTAAGATGGAATGTGGACTCTTGTGACTGTACGTGGGGAAATGAAAGTGTTTAACAATCTCCCGATTATACGCAAGAAAACACTTACAGTCCCCCCCGCGCTAATGTGTTGTAAATGTTGCTGCAAACGTCTCAGGGGAGATCATCCCAGAAGTCATTCATTTGCTAGGAAGTGAGGTCACCAACAGTTTTACAACAGCCTCCCCCAGTAGCTAGATATGCCAGCTATCTTACACATCCCCCACAGCACCCATGACGAAACAAGGGCAATCTGGAATTATTATGTTTATTGAGCCTCCGTTATTCTTAAAAGCATTTTGTGACTGTCCTTTACTGCAAATATGCATCAACGCCATTTTTCCGCAAGACTGCTGTTGCTATGAGAACATGCGAATGTGTTCTCTTGATTTAAGTTGCACTTTTCTATCATTTACAGTTTCTGAGATGACCTATCCAATGGCACTATAAATAATAGTTTTTCAGGGGGCATTATTTGAACAAAATGACTACAAATATTACACTCACACATGGGGTAATGTTCAGCTGCTGAAATGTGAGCATTCGGTCCAAAACACTTCAGAGAAAGTCAACTGCTTGGAACTGAAGCTTGGATCTGTAAATAAGGATATTTGCCTTTTTGCCTGACTAAGTCCTTGAAGGCAGTGATGTACTCCACTTCAAACGAGCAAAGCATTCCCGCGCATTTATAGTCAAGTCTAAGAATATGCGAGGATATGTGCAGAAAAAATGACATTAAGTGTTTATACGCCATTCAAGTGTAACCACTGAACAATTCATATAAAAATGACACATTTGAAGAATCCAATTAAGAATGCTTTATGAAGAGGTCCCAAAAAGGCAAACTGACACTACTTCCAGTTATCATACTCATCAACCTTGAATAGCATAGTGATATACACCATGGGTGACTGAGATTCCCTCCACTGACCCTATCATTTTCACATGGTTACTTGGCCTGTGTTGGCAGGAAAGAGTGCAACAGAGTTTTCTTCTGTTTATTTGAATAGACTACAAAGGCTATACAGTATGTGCTTAGACCAGGAGGAAAACGCCAGTGGTAGTGTACAGTAATCCCTAATAAAGTACTAAGTACTCCAGCTAAGTAAAAGATAACTTCCCCATCCACTGTGAGCTTCTTAAACTGTCATTTAGTGCCCCTTATTCCCCAGGTAAATCCAGTTTATCTGCAAAAAAGAGAATTCAAATCGAAGCTCTTTAAAACAATAACAAAGAAAAACTTTGAAATTAGGAATGTCTGCAGTAGAGGACAAACACTGAGAGACACAGCAACTATTCACATTGAAGGTATAAGAAAATAAAATCATTCTATAATTGCGGGACAATCATAGGCAAGCGCGGTGGATTATTGTATCGCTTCTGCCAAGAACTGATAAGGTTAAACTTCACCTTTCAGCAGATATCAGCGCATAGCTGGACTGTGTGAGTTGTTTAGATGAGCTTGATGCATTAGTGGGGCACTTAACAGTTACTAGGTTGTCAGGCACTCTTGATGAGGACTTTTAGCAAAGCTGAAGCTGTTGACAGGTGAACGTCAATACAGGGTTTCCACTACATGTAATTGATCGTGGCATACCACCACGACAAAATAAAAGCCGCCACACATAGAATTTTTTTTATTTTTTACTTGAAAGTAATATGAAGTAATATATTGTATAAATGGATATACAGTATATGCTATACAGATACGTATAAAGCTTATTATTGCACAGACTGACTACAATTAGTTTGAAATTTAATTTAAAGTATAAAAATGTTTCACAGCGCTTTATTTTGAGGTTGGTAGTGGTTGTAGTTGAATTTTTAAAAGGAAACCATTTCAAAAGGATCTTGATGTCAAGAACTGGCATGGACATGATTAACCCCTCAGATGATGGTTTGTCATACTACTGTTTCCCCGAGGATTTTTGGGAAATCGTGGTGGTGGGCTGCATGGGAGGGCGGACTGCCACCGCTGTGCCGTGCTGCTGCTGTATCTACAATTTATTTTTTAAATTATGGCAAATAAAAAAATTGGATTACTTATTTATTGACTTTGTTTAACTTTTTCAACAACCAGCAGAACATGAACTGAAAACATTGCAAAACTGCTTATTTAATGGCAAAGTTGCTGAGGGCACTAAGAATGAGTCTAAAATGTCTTAAATTGACATGGATTGATCAGAAGTTGCTATATTCATTGTTTATTATTCAGCTATGTGTGTACTGTGTATGTGTGTAAGTGATCTGTAAGACTTTATTATTTAATTTTTTTTAATGATCTGTGTGAACATCCACTGATGCCAAAGAAGGAAATAATCTGTCAGCCTTGTTCACTGTGTTTTTCTCAAAAGCACCGCGTTCGGTACTACAAGAAAGGTTTTCCAACTGACTTTATATCACTAGCCAAATTATAAGCAAGCAGGAGGAAAAAAAACAAAAAAAAAACATCAGTTTTGCAATGTTCGCAATGTTCATGGTCTGCTGGTTGTTGAAAAAAGTTCACTATTATAAATTTTAAGTTAAATATTATAAGTTAAATAAAAATTGTTATTTGCCATAATAAAAAAATAAATTGCAGATGCAGTAGCAGCATGACACAGCGGTGGCAGTCCACCTTCCAATGCAGCGAACCACCACAGCTTCAAAACATCCTAGAGGAAACTCTGCAATGGCATGACAAACCATCATCAGAGGGGTTAATCATATCCATGCCAGTTCTTGACATCAAGGTTCTTTTAAAATGGTTTCCTTTTAAAAATTCAACTACACTGTAACCATTAAACCACTACCAACCTTCAGTCCACAAAGGTTTATTAAAGCAGAAGAGAAGAAACTGATTAACAAAAGCTGTGTTGGTCAAACTAAACTAAATCCATGTGAGGTTGGAAAACAACTCTTTAAAACAGATATTTTACATTTTGTCTGCAAACAGTCCACCATTTCATCAGGAACACACATTTTAAGAAAGTTCTGTTGTGCTATGAGAGTCCAAGTACTTCCATCATTAACCCCAAAAATGTACAAACACTTTTTTCAATCTTTTTCAACCAAGAAAAGTAAAAATTCAAAACATCTTTATGCCTGCACAACACTAAAAACTTTTTCCCCATCTACGTATATGTGGAGTGACATTTTAGAACGGCTAAGGAACTAAAGCAAATCCCTAATATGAGTCAGTTTAAGTAAAGTGTGCACAAAAACAGTCCAAGCAAATTGTGTTTTACAAGTCATTATTATACACTATATTCTGTATTTGTTTATCATACAGTTTCTGTCAGTATTCATTCATTTTTTTCAAGACTGATTAGGCTGTTGATGTATTGGTATACATTCGTCATTCTTTTTTTTAATTATTAAAAAATGGTCATATTTGAAGCTGCTGAACACAGTAAGTGAACAAACAGACCTTCACGGAGAAGGAGTAGGATTAAATAAACTTTGCTTCTTCCTACTCCTTTTGAGACATGTTGATTTGTGCAAGTCTATGCATATCATGTTCCTTAATGTAAGCATGTTCGAGATAAACAATTCCATTACATTTGTTGCAATTTTATATGATCTTATAAGACATTTTGATGTCACGAGTTGTCTCCTTTTGCTGCTGGGAGAGGAAAACCAGAAACAAGTCCTTAAGTGCGCCAATGGTTGCCCCATAGAGTCTATTAGTGTGCGGGTGCTTTTTATGGAAAAACAGATTAGGCGACTTGCGTTGTCGTGTCAATGCCTCCTTCTGCTTTTCAGCACGTGGGAAACTCACTACAGTTATGTTCTCTGACTGGACTTTCTGTAGTAAGCCATAAATATCATCTGTCATTCGCAGCGGCCAGGAAATCCTCAGCATCTTAAATAAGTAAATTAGACAACATGACAAATCAAATAAGGATCCTCAGCCGCAACTTGCTCTAGAATGGGAGAGTAACACTTTTTGGGTTAGGATGTAAATCACTGCGGTCAAAGAATGTAGCCCAGTTTCTTTGCACGACTGTATGTTTAGCAAAGAGTGGAAACATATTGTTTCCATTAAATTCCTGACAGTGTGCATATTTGTCATCTGTGCAGGGAGTGAGTTACAACTGAGCTGCATTCTGGCAAACAGATGGATGAGGAAGAAATATGTAAAGTTATAGAAGTGGTTAGGGAATTGTATTTGACAATTTGATCATTATAAAATGTTTCACCACAAAATAGTTTACTTTGTATTTGGACATGGGAAAGAACAATGGTTTGAGGATTCAATCAAATACATATCCGATACCAACTATACTATAAAAGAGATACTGGTGATAAATCAGATTAACCATTAAGACTGAATAGGGCGACAGGACCTTTGCCGGGAGACAACAGTGCACACAGTTCATTAAATTTTCTGATTTCCACTGAGCAAAGGTTGTGCAAATGAATGAGCAGGAAGACAAAAGCCATTATCCATGGAGACCGACCGCAGAGGAAGCCGCATGTTATCAATTTTGATGAAGTTGACGTGACGTATATTAGTACGTGATTAAATTCTGACAAACCGTCAAACCTCCTTGCGTGCTCATTCTGTATGCCGTTCACTTAGTAGAGTGGGAAACCAGACCTGGCGACTTGTATTATAATAATCATCCTCATGCATGACGAGGAGTCTTCATACACGATACACCTCACAAAGAATCGCTACGGATAATGCTAATCCTCATCACTCTTAAGTACTGTCATGTGATGAATGAAACCATCTTGGCACTATACTCATTTTGTGCATAAGTGAGTGGAATGCGTATTTTAAACACGTACAGTATGTAGCAGTTATGACAATGCTAGTTTGCAAAAGAAGATGAAAAAAAGGCAAAGTTTGTGCACCGTATGTCTCTTCTGTCAAGGTCTGCTGTCAGTCAATTCCATTTCAACCACTTCTTCAGGTATAGACCGAAGCGCTCCATTGCGTCCAATTACAAACACAACCACACACCCTTACGTGCTTTCCCTTTATTGCTTTCTGTTTTGAAAGCCAATTATAGAAAGGGAGGATTTTCTATATTTTAATATGGAAAAAAGGTCATTTTGAGTGCCATGATGTCATGTGTAACTTAGTCACAAACCCATGCTCATTTTGGAGCACAAAGCAAAAGGAATTTATGCTTTTCTGCCTTTTGGGCAGGAACAGGAGGCATGTGGATCTTCTTTGGCCACGAAACAAAGCAGCAGACAAAAAATGAGGCTGACAGCCTCTGGAAAGCACTGTTATGCTGTATGATGCAGACTAAGAGACAGTATCTCTGTATCCATTTTTATAGCTGTTTGTGCTGCATAATCATTTATCGGACAAAAATACTAACCTAAAGGGTTAGATTAAAATCTATTTAAAAATAAATAGCATAAATGAAAGAAAAAAGCCACAGAGACGCCTAAATGCTTCCTTTCAAGACAAACAAAGCAAATGAGTCAGTGGTAGGTGGCAGTTACAACTACCCACCATTATCCTCTTTTTTTATGCCACACTTTTCAAAATACTGGGGAGTCTTTCTTTAAAACCCATTCATGATAACAAAACAAACCAACCCAGGGCTACAGAGGCACTGAGTCCACAAGCCTGAGGAAAAAACGTATAAAAAACAACGTGAGCAAGGAAAAGAAGCCTCTTCAAAGAGAAGGATTAGGGCAGCTGCCAATACGCAAGATGCATGTGCACATGTTTGAATCAATAAGTGTCAAATTTCGCTTGAAATACAATTAGCCTGCGCTTGACAAAGAACGAAAGTGGGGGGAAGACAGAATAAAGACAAGCCCCGCGTTGCTCTTAAAAGATTTTAAATGCGAGACAAAGGCTTGGCTTCACGGACTCAGGCAGTTTGTTATGTGCCGCTTGACTTACACAGACAAAACAGTTGGAGCATACATTTGTGAAATAAAAAAAATAAAAATACATGTTTTCTGACATGTTATATCTTTGTACTGTTTGTCAGTTAATGGAACTAAGGAGCAAGAGTTGCCTCTATCATCACAAATCCACTTTAACCTGCTTGACCCTCCTTCACACCCACCCATTTGCGCTCAAAAGAGTGAGTGAAACAGGAAAACGGCATGAGGGATGGTTGGGTAGAGTGGCAAAGTAATAAATGTCTGTAAAGGATGAAGGAATCATATTTTTAAATGGATGACATGAAAAGTTTGCCAACAGGAGACAAAGAAATGTGGTTAAATGCTTTTGCAAGTGCTGCAAGTGTAGTGCTGACCTGGATGCCTCAGCTGTTGCCATGGCAATCACACTACATCGCAATTACAGTGGTGCCAAACTCCCCAATGAAGTATGACATAAATACAGTTGCAGTATAATATTGCACTGGCGCTACTACATCACTGTCAATTAACCCTTTTGTCCCTGACCTCACAGTAGTGTTGTTTCAGCGGTCGTATTAATACATTTATAAGAGACACGTCCTCTCTTTCACACTCATGTATAACTTTTTTTCTGCATTGAAGCAATTTATCACAATCCAAGCAGCCAGTCAGACAGTATGCTGCAGTGAAATCACATATTAAACAAAGTTAAGAGCGCACATCTTCACAGCTTTTGTACGTCAGGTGTGAGCGATTAACATTGGCGTGGGTCCGACAGAAGGAAGCGTCCCCTCTAACATGTATTATCTGTGTTCAGGGAGCATGGCTGTGTGACTGGACTCTTTACTCCCATGTAATCAGCTCAACTGAGCTGGGTTCAGAGAGGGATGTGTGCAGCTGTGCTTTATTACAGACACAATGAGTCCCAGATTAGGGGAAGTGGAAGGAGGGCGGAAGAGAAAGGGGAATCAAAAGGGGGGAGGAAGGACTATGTCACTTCCAAACACACACATCTGTCCTCAGTTTGTCTGAAGCTATAACATAACACCAAACCACAAGCATGACCATGTACAAATCTGTCTGTGCCTGGAAAAACCATCTGTGGAAATGATTCCAGACTTTCAGGTTTTTAATGTGACGATTGATGGTAGATTCTGTCATCGCGGAATACAAGCCGTGGTGGTCAGGGTCACACAAACATGTATGGTGGTGGCAAGAAACATCAGGTGGCCCTGTAGAGATGTCAAGGAAATTACTGCGGCAGTTGTTTGGATCTCGTTCAGCAGTTCGTTTCCACGTCAATTTTTAGTTTAATCTTGCAGAAACACAGGGTTTTTGTTCCTACAGTTGTGAAGTGCCACGGCGATAAACATGAATATGTTAGCCAACAGTGATGTGGTCAGAAAAGAGAGTAAGTCAATACCTGAGAAGGACATTTGTTGTGTGGGTTGTGTGCAAAATGATGTGGAGGGCATGATAGCATACCAGTAATATACTGTAGCTTTCCTGAAAGTTTTATATAGTTGTTCCTCATATATCGTGGTTAATTGATTCCAGATCCGACCGCAGTAAGTGCATTTCCACAAAGTAGGATTCAATATTAACACCCCTACAGTCACCTCTACACTCATTTTATTCTTTGCTTACACCACATTGTGCAGGCCACGGGATCATTGCAGGGACACAAAATAAGGGACAGCCTCTGCAAGCATAGCAAGCTACAAAACGAATGAGTTAACCTCTCCAATTTACTTATTCTAAACTTATTCTAAACATGTTTCAAACAGAGTGGGGAGGAAAGACAAAGTAAGAAGCCAAAAATGTACCACTTCCACACAGAATGGGAGGAGAACGTTTTTTCACTCTATTATGTCGGACATGCCATGGCTGACTCCATGCAGTGTGAGGGTAATATAATCAAATGTCATGTCTTATCAGTTTAACATTACTGATGCCTAGTGACCAGAATACTACATATAACTTGTCTTTCAATATTTGACTAATAATAGGCCATAGTCAACCACAAAACAGCAATCATTTATTCATTAATACATTTTTGAAAAACGAGCCGCAATGTAGCAAGGGGAGACTGTAATCATTAGACAAATGATCAATGACTTATTGGCAATTAAGTCCCGCCCGTGCCCCTGTAAAAATGTTTAGCTTGATGTGTGCAGTGGTTCAGGAGTAGAAGCGTTTACACTAACATACAGGGATATGTACTGTATATCTTCAAGTAATGAATGCAATACAGTAATCCCTCGTTTATCACGGTTAATTGGTTCCAGTGTAACCCGCCCTGCAGAGGGAGTGAGGTTTACCAACGTACACTCGCGCAGCCTCACAGGCTGGCATCCGTTACACCAGACCCAACCGTGATTAGCCAATTTCCGCAAAGTAGTATTCATTATTTATAAAAGTAATATTTTCGTAGTTAGGGCATAGAAAATGAAAAATTGAAAAAATTTACATTTTACACTATTGGATCTCATGGAGGTTCTAAGTAGAGCTTCAAAAAGCAAAAGGAAGAATCATGGGAGTGAGACAAGAATCTTTTTGTTTTTATTTTATTTCATTTCCAACAACCATTAAACTGAATAGGCTGCTCATCAGCTGATCAAAAGTTCAAAGTGTTGATGTCACTAAAAAAAGGTTGAAAAAACACTATCAAAATGAAAGTCACATGTAATTGATCGTGGCGGCGCACCGCTACAAAATAAAAGCCGCCACACATTAAAAATTAACTTGAAAACAATGTTAAGTAATATACTGTATGAATGTATATACTGCATATGCTATATAGATACGTACATATATAGCTTATTATTTACGCACATATTGAGCACAATTAGTTTGAAGACAATTTAAAATATCAGAAAAATGTTTCACTGTGCTTTATTTTGAAAAACATGAACCGGAATTGCCTCTGCCGTGTCGGCTCTTGTTGCGGCACTAGCATCTTGTGATGACATTCACTCTGTTCCTTATTATTGTGCAAATAGAAAAAATTGTGGGTAAAATGTGCAGTCAATTGACAACAGCTTGTCACATGCGCAGCAGCCTATCAATGCCAACGTGTGTGATTGTTCACATTTCCATCTCATTCGACTTTCTGGCGTCTTTTACCCATTTGCACTGCCTCTCTGCCGGTAGCTACCTAGATCACGGGCGAGCTAGAAGTGGCTATCCCATTCATGCGAACAATCTTGCTCTCTCGTTATCATTTTTCGTACAGGTATGTATTGTCTTCAAAACACTAGATGTGTGCCTGAGTTGTTCAACAAACACATAGTGTATCCAGCGTTAGACGTGGTGTTGCTATCACAGTGGTCTCCAACAGGAAACTGAAACCAGGAAAATGCAACAAAATGAAGAGCTGTGAAGCATACAAGTGTATTCAAGAGTTGCATGTTGTGTACGAAAGTACATACATGCACTAACATTGAAAGTACTGTCTGCCTTTCGCGCACCCCTCGACAGTTCACCGCGCCCCCCAAGTGGTGCCCGCCCCACTATTTAAGAAGCGCTGCCCTACAGCAATGCTACGGCGGTAACGATGTATTAGTTAGCCAACAAAGATGTGGTCACGAGATAGAGCTATCCAAGCTTATGAATGAATATTATGTGCAGTCTGATCATTTTGTGTTTGCTTGAATTGGTATTAAAACTCCACCACCACCAGTATTATAGAACACTAAAGTAGGTGATCTTGGCAGTAGCATATTGTCGCTATTATAGTCCAGCATGTCATCAAAATAATTTTCACGCCACTAAAATGACTATGCGTTGTTGCTCTCAGCATGATAACAATCTCATTATGCAGTGCTTTCAAGGCACGGCCGACGCAGTGTCATAAAAATGCAATAAAATCCGTGATACTTTGTTGTACGTCACCCTAATCAACCCGCCAAAGATGAGAGGCGCAGGGTTGAGAAATGGGGTTCTGTGTTAGGTCAGTCCTGTCCTATCATTCTGCTTCAGTGGAAGCTCTCAGGGAAACACACAAATGAGTTCACGGTGTGTTACTTCGGCAGAGACAAGATTCACCAGAAGGACATTCCGCTTCCATTAGAGCTTACTGAAAAGCCGTTCTATCTCCCTTTTACACGGCTTATGCACAAGGAGTGATTAAACATCAAACCAAAGTGTTTCAGCCTAATCCGCCACCATTTCTTGGTACGCCTCCCTGTTTGTCTTATACTTTCTTTCTTCAAATATACATAACTCGAGACAAGCTGACTATTCTAAATTAATCCCATGGCTAAGACGTTTGTTGGCAGATGGCAAGATTGTTTCTTTGTTGCAGATGTTTCTGACAAAACAGGAAATGCTAGAATGAATTTGATGGAGAGAAAACAGAGTTTTAGCATTCTCATTGCAAAGGCAAAGCCAGACCTGAGCTGGATGAATTTATATTTGGCAGGCACATTAAACAAGACACTTCTTCCTTGTTGGAAATAGTTGGGGGAATTAAATTGTTCCAGGTGGGCTCTGATTTTTCTCTTAAAACTTCTCTCCTAAGCCTCAAGGTTTAAGGAGAGCAATTTCTGTTACCGGAATTGAAACTGTTCTTCTAAGCGGCTGAACACACAAAGGTTTGCGACTAGTTTGATTCTTTATACTAATTCTAATCTCCTCTCCTCATTTGACCACAAGCCTCTGATTCACTGTGTGAAACAGACGGCAGTGGAGGAGGTTCTTGTTGGTAATATTTGGCTTGTTTTTATGGTGCTCAAAAGCAGAAATATCAATTTGCTTCACAATTGCACTTTTCTCAGCACTTGTCGCTTATAAAATACCTCTGACCCAAATATATGACTGTATTTCTTCCCTAGAAAGAATTCTGAAAGATGCTTCACCTTATATTCGTGGTCGAGAGAGCTTATTCAAAGTGTTCGCTTTCACAAAATTGACAAGAGCGTTTGTGAAAGAGAGTGAAACACATAACAAGGCCCATTACCAGAGCAGCAGGAAGCTTCAGAACTAGCCACTGAGAAAAGGAATTCCTAGAACTGGACCGGACTGTACTGGAGCAGCAATGGAACAGACGGATGTTACACTGCATTGGTGCTTCACTTCACTGCACTGCTGTTTTATGGCACCAGTTATTAAAATATTATTTTTTTAAAATGTCCTGAAAAAGACGAGTCGTCTTATATTCAGGTCAATGCGGTATTTACTATTTTGATGTCATGTGGATGCCATACGTCATTTATGACCACCACCCGGTATGTGAGAATGTTCAGACGGAACACCCATGATGGTGATGATAAAAATAATTCCAGCCACAATAAAGTTTTACTTGTTATAATTCTCCAGAGGTCAGGCCATGACAGATCTCCTTATTAGCCAATATGATCTCCTACACTGCTCTATTTCCTCCAGGACCACACCAGACAGATACCACAACGTGGACACTAAAAGATGTACGGCCTAATAACTCATATTATATGAATTCAATAATCCACAGCCCTGCATGCTTGTTGATGGGAGCCGTAAAACAAACTTTAATATCCCCGTGTGTTGGAAGAGCTAATGATCAGCACTGAAGGCGGATGGGCTGTAATTCAACTGTCCGAGGCCACCTCACTGCCAATGTGGACTGTAAGTCTGCAAACAGTATATGGGAGTGCTGAGGAGATGTCTCTCCAAGACAGACACACAAGCACCAATAACATTCATATGTCAGCACTGAACGCACCCCACCAGCTCATTTTGCTTTCTTAAGCGACCGCTTTTAAGCAGCGGTGCGTCATCTGGGGATAAATAATTAGTTCGAGGAGGTCGTGCTTTGGTGAATGGGACAAGATCAGCAAAAAACGGCATACAGGGTTTGAGATCACAGACTGTCCGCCAGCTGTGTCTGTTGATGATCTAGAAACCCTTTCATGCCTCAACGACATATGGTTTGAATCAAATACATATGACTTGTACTGGGCTTTAAAAACAAGCCAAGGGTCCGCTGTATCACCAGATGTAAACACATAATAAAATGTATTTCGGTTTGTGGACACACAATTCACATCGGCTATTGTAAATGAAATTGTAAAAAGCAGTCCAATTGTTATTGTACACAACTCATCAACAATTTAAGTCCCATTTTTGTCACCTATATTTAAACTTTAGTGATTTACAAGACATCACAGTATAAAGGTTGCATATTTCAATACTCTCAGATGTCACAACAATGTATTTGAAGTACCCGAAATTAGATGTCACTGAGATGTAATCCAGCAATTAAAAATAATTCAAAACAGAAAGTGCAGATTGTGTTGTGAAAGGTAATCTACCCCACAATGGAGATTTTTTTCACTATACAAAATGGGATGCCTTTTAAACGTACAATAAAAAAAATAACTACAGCATGAAAGAGCATGAAAGTTATATTATTTTAGACTGACAGTTTCTGTAAGGGCAGCTTCACAGCATGTAGCTAACCAGCTAACCACTAGTGATGTGCGGATCGATACGGAAACATAGGTACTTACGATAGATCTTCAAGCTCTAAAACCGATTCTCAAATCAAAATATTCATACTTTGATACTTCAATAATTTGCGGTAATAATGGAAAGTAACAAAATTATTGAGACATTGTCAAAATGGTATGCTGTTTAAAATAAATGAATAAATTACTCTGAATGTCTTACATTCTTTATTTTATGAGCTATGCTATGATTTGAAATACAGAACTACAGTACTACAGTAGTAAAATGTACCCGACACTTTAGGTGTATTTGCACCAGTATCAGTATCGGATCGGTATCGCCGATACCAGCCTGAATTTTACTCAGTGTCGGATTGTAAAAGAAATCAAACTACAAACAACTTCTTTGAAACAAAATTAAATGGCCACTTCTTTTGAAAAAGAAGTGCACAAGGAACAAAGATACAAATGCAGTTCACAGAAAAGAATTTTGCCTCACTTTCATTTGCAGTTTGTATTACACTAGGTCCCCAACTTACGAACACCCGACTAGCGAACATTCGCGGATATGAACACAAGCCGACTGGTCTATATTTTATGTTGCCTTGTAGTCGCTCAAGCAGTATTTATACTTCTACTGTACATGCTTGACCAGTAGAGGGCACTGTGACACTGCTAATGGGACCAACAGAGGCAGCGTTAGAGCTAATGGGACCAACGACGGAAGAGTTAGATGCTGGGAAGATAAAGCTAAATGAAAGCTAAATTATACAACCCAGAGCGTGTGATTAAAGTTTATGAAGAGTTAATAGGCCTGCTTAATTCTACACCACCCACAGAACACTACCTCTTTTAGAAAAGTAATGACGATCACGATTTGTCCTTTTTTTCAATAACTCCTCCTCCAACTCCACCAGAACGACATATGCTCGGCCACTCCTCTTCAAAGGTAAATAACATTTATCATTACGTATTATTATATCATTTTTATTCTTGTTTTTTTCATTAATTATCCTCGTTTAATATTATTACTGCATCCAAACTCATATTTACATACACAAACATATACTGTATATGTATACACGTACATGTAGTACCTATATCATTGGTAATATGACCTTTTCCCCTACTTAAGAACAATTCGACATAAGAACGGCCATCTGGAACCAATTGTGTTTGTAAGATGGGGACCTAATGTACTTCAATTTGTAAAAGTGCAGGTATATTAAAAGTAATAGGGGTATGTAGAGCTGGGTTTTAATTTGTGCAGTATTAAGTAATAACATACATAGTTGTGTGCTTACAAGTTGAAGAATTTTGTGAAATAAATGCAATGTTACAATACAAACAGTTGGACGTTTTGATATATTTGTTAAAAGTTTATATATCACATTATTGTGTAAACTCTGCACTGTCCAACCATATCCATATAGCCATATATCACATACGACAACATAAACTGGGACTTACATCCCAGCGTACAGGCTCCAAAAATGGGCAAAATCGCAAGAGACACGAACGTGGCCCGCCAGGATTTTCAAACTCGCAGACAGCACGCAAAGCCCGTAGGAAGAAAATTAGGATGCAAATTACATTTCACATTACATTGTGTACACTTGCTCTACGTGCCGGCCACAGCCATCAAATTTCCCAAAAACGTTAAAAACACAAATGTTAGCAACACTAGCATAGCTATGTGAGTTACAGTGCTAAAATTTCAGTCACATTTTAACAGAGCTCCAGGATTTCTTTTAAGATGTATAGCGAAGCCTTTTTTTAGTGGCCGTATACACTGTCTGGGTCATTGAGTTAGAGTGGTATCATTTCCATGAGGAGGGAGGTTTTTCCTTCATGATGTCATGAAGACCCACAACTTCAAAACTGACCCCTCCTCTCCTGTGACACAAACAAGCAAGGGAGATGAAAGCATTCACTCTCTCATTTATTTACAGCTCATAAACAGGCTCTAGGGACATACATTACATTAGAACATCATTCATTTTGCTTAATGGGGGACCTTTACTCAATTTAAGAAATCACTGTCCATATCACAATGTTGTGCACTAACTATACTGGACAGTAGACAAAAAAACATCCTGCAAATGTTTGAAGATCCTTATTTTATGTTTAGAAAGAGTGTAAAACTATTCCTGAAAACGACTGGGTCCACTGTGGGACTTGAGGATGTGTGCTGGTAGACACGGTAAACAGGAAATGATGAGGAGGCCCGTGATCAGTCATTAGTTGGAAGAAATAGGGAAACTGAACAAAATCACTGAGTGGAGACTCTTGCCCTTTGACAGAAAGTGGCATTGTGATTTAACTGAGGTTCAAACCCAAAGCAAAGCTCAGAATAGCAACAAGTAGCGGCATGCCGGCTCTATCCCCAGATTGATTCTTTTGAATGAAATTAAGGTAGTACCTTTTCCTGAAACAGTCCTTTGATACATGCTGATACAGTCTGGAAAAGGGCGTTGTCCATGAACCTCAGTGTGCTGCTCCATCTTATATTACACATCCCCCTCATCCTTTGTGCACAGGGACAATAACATTGCTTCGGATGGGGGTGGAATGTAAAGCGGGGAGGGGAGCGATCTGGTTACCTTACCAACCCACTGCCGTGTAACAACACATGAGAGGAAGCTCAATTACATGACAACGGGTTTGTCTTCCTTGTTTTCAGCAGTGCTGTGTAATTGCCTGAGGTCTGAGATGTTCAAAAGGAGCATCAAGTTGTAGATGTTGTCTGTGATAACAACAGCTTCAAGCACTTTTATGATCTCAAAAGTAAACCCGGTGCATTTGTGTGATAATAACACTATCACCCCTCTGTTTTCCACACATATTTACATAATGTGGGCGTTGAGTGGTCAAAGATCATCCCCATCACAAATCCCTTTGAGTGAGGTCTCACAGCCAGCATGAGCTGACTGCTTTTAACCTTGCAGCAAAAGAGAGTGTCTCTTCCCTTGCTGCTGCGTTCCCATTACAGATGTGGCCACACCTCTACTACGACCAATTTGTTGTTTGAAAGTAACCTGAAGCAGTCAGTTATCACACCACAGAAAGGGGAGTTGCAAAAAAAAAAAAGAAAGAAGGGGGTAGGGAGGATAGAGCTCTACAAGTACCCTGGTCCACAATGAAAACCCATGTGGGGGAGGGGTGCTTCTTTCAGCTGTCACATTAAAAGAACCATCTATTAGAAACAATGGTCGGTCCATGTAGTCTCTCAAGATTGGCCAAAGGTGTGGCGGGGGGGTGCGAGGGTGACACTTTCCACTACGCTGGTCTACGCTACAAAGTTGAACATGTAAATAACATTTGCATTGGCGCTCAGTGTGAGTGAGCAGCATACAAACAAGGCTTAAGTGTTCGACATGAAGGACAGTATGAGAGACACAATTTACAAGATAAGAACGAGAACTTCTCCCTTCACTATTACAGTATTTTTATTTTGCACAGAATGTCAAGGCAAGGACCTGACATACCTTAAAATATTTACTTCATCAAGTAAATAACATGGACATAAATAATACATTACAACAAAACTACTAACTTAACATGAGTCAAAGTCCCTCATGACCACTCTGCTGTTTTTTAACCGCTGCAAAAACATTACTGTAGTCAAAGATCCTCTATGACAGGAGGGCTCTGCTGTTTTTAAAGATCTTCTGTAAAAACTCGAGTAAAACATTATCTATTTCATGGAGTGTGCTCTGCTCTTTTGTTAAGAATCTCTTCCGCATATTATATTCCAATATTCCGCATTTGGCCCGCGTTGCTATGTGAAACTTTCACACGTGTCGTAAATGTTTTTATTTGGGATTAGAGCCTCATAGTGTTCTTATGAAGGCTTCTGTCAAACACCAGACATCTAATGGCCGGCAAACGAGCTGTATATTATGTTTTAATGTGAGCTGAAAAGGTATGGCCACCGAAAGGACAACATGACAGCTGCAGCAGCAACCCAGGATACCAGGAAGACCCAAGCACAAACATTTGTCTTTCTACCCCTCTGGAATCCACATAAGGGGGGTCATGAACATTGCTGAACCCCCAAGAGGTGCTTCCATAGCAGCTGCGTGGTAAGTTTTAGTGCCCATAAACAAAGGCAAGATGGGGTGTCCAGGGAGGGATGGCTGCTACCATGCAGTAGTAAATGGTCACTTTATAAGACTCACATTCAGGTAAATTCATCAAGTCATTTGGACTGAGGATGACAAATGAGGTGGTGCAGTGGTAACATGAGAAATCCCTTACAGCATCATAAATCAATGACAATATGCATCATACACTGAGATGTTCCATGTTGTCCAAACATATGTCCATCTCAGTGTAGGCTTGGCTCCCCTGCACAAGTAGACCTCTGGGAGCCGAGCTTTGAGGATCATTGTAGCATGTGGAACACGCCAGCAAACTGGGTGAGAGTGACACCCAAGGGCTTCATTTAAACACGGTCAGACAGCTGGTGCCATGAGCTATGACAGCAGATCATTCTTATGGAATTCAATTCCCTTTTTTACGGCCGTGGAACTGTGGGCAAATTGCAGCACTCTTCTGCTAAGAACATTCAAGCGTTGTTTTATGGGTCTACTGTAGCAGAGAGCAGGTCACTTTAATGAGGGGCAGTGTCTGATCTGTGCTCCTCCTCACTTTAAAACTACAGCCTCAATGCCCATGCTGGACCCTTAGCCACATTACGGACATGTGGCCCCTCCATCTACAAACATGGCCCCTTAATGGCCCATTACAACATACAGGGCCTGGGAATGTGCCTCAATTTATAGTATGAATGTATCCAAACCCAGAATCATGTCTATCATGGCCACATTAGGGAGGCCCATCAGACCTAATAAGCCTTATTCTTTCCAGAGGATGGCTGTTAAACTCCATGCTACCATACTAGTGCAGCCTGCTGCATTAAACAAATTAATGTCGTCTTCAGTGTTACAATTAAAGCATAGAATAACATGAAACTAAGAAACTCATTAAAGCCAAGCAGGCCCCCAGGAAACTCAATTATAAATTATTTCAACAGCCCCTTAATGTAGATGTATTGTTTCAGCCATATAAGCTTTGACTCATTATCAACATTATCTCACTTCTCAGGTAGGGTTGTGCTGATTGATCGACCACCGATCGACATCAGATGATTTCCGTAAAAAAAAAACATGTGATCGCCGTGTGCCGATAAATGCCTTTCAAAGCTGATCACAAAAAACGCAAATCCTACATGTCTGCTGTGTCACGTAAGGCTGGCAACAAAATGACGCCTTTCGTATTGAGCTTGACACAGGCTACGCCAATCGATGCCAGCGTGTTTGATCACTCCGTTACCAAATCAAGCACTTTGCCTAGCTGGCTGTTGCTGTACTTTGCATTGGCGGCAGCTAGCTAGCAGTTAGCTAGAGTTATCCGCATAGCTTTTGGTCTTCAGACTCCATATGTGACTTTTTATCACAGTTCCTACCACATTTTATTTTTGAAACAAACAAGCAATACGGTTAGTTCAAACCTCATTTTTGGCCCACGGGGAAGCCACAAGTCAATATCACGCTCATATCACGCTAACTTTTTTAAGTGTCACTAAACAACCTTACTTTCTTGTTGTCATTATCCTAATTATGTCTTGTCCTCAAAAGACTTTGTGTGTGGATGTTAAATGAACATCACCACATAGTGTGTCCAGCCTTACTATGACAGCTAGCTCACCAGCTGATTTTGAGTAGCTCACAAAGACTCAGAGTATTTGATTCAACTCTTCGTAGTTTTTTTCTTACACCTGTTGAAGTCAAACCCTTTATATAATGACAAATGAGCACAAAATAGTGTAAAGACGATGGCCACACTGTTTGAGTGAAGATCTGCTTGGTAAATAAAGTAGTGTGCAATGTAAATGTTGCCAGTCATAAATAAAACACAAATAGTTCACAGCTCTAATAGTGGTGAAAGTTGGAGACCCCTGCAACCTGGACACTGAATTTATTCTCTTTTAAGTTGAGCGGGACAGATTTGTATTTAATAAAGATATTTATTTGTATTATTTTATTCAGATAATTTTGTTATCTTGAGCTAAAAAATAATTATTGAACCGTTTATTTCCCATGTGTTTGTATTATTCCAAAACATGCATCAAATTAAATTCAGGTTCGTGTCAAATAGTACAAAAGGAGAGGTTCCGCAGGTCCTTCATAACGACCGCTGTCAGGCTCTACAACACCTGCACCACCTGAACCATGTTGTAGTCACGATGCTTTACTTTACTGTTCTCTTTACTTGTCTTGCTTGCTTGCTGCTGTAACAAGTAAATTTCCCCGCTGTGGGATCAATAAAGTACATACAATACAATACAATACAATACAATACAATAAAATCAGCCCAGATGTTTATTTTTTAATAATTACCTATTTGCCAGGGGCCCTTGGATTTGTCTAACGGCACCCCTGACCAATACCACTCATCATAAATACACTGAAAAATGTACAGTTAATCCATGTGATTGGTATAGGTATCGGCCCATATCACTCATGGATGATCGGTATCGGCATAAAACACTAATCAGTGCATCCCTACTTCTTAGCCTTCTACAGGCGGGGGCGATGCAGTTGCCCCTGACAACCCTTTTGGCTTTTGCCAAGTTGAGCCCTCTTCATTTAAGTCTTCTTTATTTCACTCTGCTTTTCACTTGGGGGTCTCCTGCTTTTATTACATTCCCTACCCTCCGACTCCTCCCCCCTCGCGCTACAAACTCAACCGTGTTATCCATGTCAAATCCATTGGAGACAGCCGGAAGAAGTCAATATGGAGCCAATAGATTCTCTGCTATGACTGTGGAACTCCTGAGGCAAGGCAAGGAAAGGCAAACACCAACTATGACTAACGGCTCAGAACAGCTGTAACACAAACATACTATTGTAGCTCTAAGCAACGTAGCTGAAAAATGATCTGCAATAAAATGTTTTGGCTTCGCAAGACTGCATCATTTGAATTTTTTTTTTATTTCTTTGTTATTTGTGGCGTCTCCTATGGGTTGTGCTTAAAAGGCTATGGAAGACAAGCACACTTTGAAATGGGTCCAAACATTTGACTGGTATTGTATGTGTCATACAAATATCCTCAAAGTTTTATAATCATTAGATATATGGTCACTGACTTATGGAAAATTAGTTGCCAAGTCCCGACGTTTTGCTTGATGGCGGCCATGTTTTTCAACTAACGTTGCTCAAATTTTACAGATGTGTGCCTGTGAAAATTCAAGGTGTGTACTAAATGTGTGTACCAAATGTCATGGCGAATTACCCAAACACCTTAAAGTGCTCATGACACACCAAAACACCTGTTAATCTTGTTATTACCGCTGTGAAAATAACATTGAAAGGCATATAACCTGTGTTAGATGTGTGCTCGAATGTTTAAATATTTAGTACTTATTATGTTTTGTAATTTCTGTCATGCTTCCGCGTTTGGTGGTGGCAGAGCAAGTGACGTCAGATCCGGACAGTCCCACTCGGATCTTATGCTTCACGACAATGCATTCTCTGATATTATCCCCCACTTCGCGCTAGCTAAGAAGCTAAATGGTCGTCTTTGATTGCAGCATCACTACGAATCTTAGAATAATAATATGGGTTATCATGCCAAATTGCTTGCTAAACAACAATTGTCTGTCGTCTTCAGCTATGTGCAGTGTGCAAAGAGCAAGCTGAGAGTTGTCAGTGGCTATCACTGCCAGTAAAACATAATCACACACAACACAATATGATTGAATGTTGTTATTGCTGTGAATAATATTGTCACTTTCTTCTCATGCGTTCATGGCAGTGTTTGCAGCTGGTTGCCGGTATCACCCATAAGTGTTCTTGACGTGAATTGTTAGCAAACTATGGCTTGCTGTCACTCGTCTTTCTAACCTGTCTTGCAGTGGATCTGTCAGTTTCTTTACTAGATCTGTTCTACAGATCTTAGAATAATAGTATGGGGGCTAAATAAGAAGCCATCGCTGCTCACTGGTCTTTTATTTTGCAGTGTGCATAGAACTGTCTGTGTCACTTACTGGAAGTCAAAAAAACATACTTGTGGCCATTTTTGTGTGTGTTATATCATCGTTATTCGGGGTGTCACAAGACACCCGGCTCACACGATGACATAATACATGTGGGTCCATGAGAACAAGACGATACAAGATTTTTTAATTTTAAGGAAAGTACAATGAAAAAATATGGCTGGACAAACAAACTTTTTTATTTACAACATGTGCATTTTGAAATGATTATTGTCCCACAATTTGACACTAAACAATATAACTGTCTACATTTCTTGATACATTTTTGTTTTACAATTGCAATTACCACCTGCCAACATCCTGTCCATAGCCGCAGGTGTGAAGAGACCAATGTGTGACCTGATGGAAGACACACCACCAGTGCAGTGCCAAGCAGTCATTTCCCCTCACTGACAGACCATTCTTTATTTAGAATAGCCTGAAGAGGTGTGCGTTCACACACACAAGACTAACGGAGCTAAAAATAAACCAATACCACCAGCACATACTAACCAAACCGTAATATATTGTATTGGTTAGTGTCTCTTGTGAATGTAAACAGAGGGATCACAGGTGAAAAGCATGAACCACCAACTGTACAGAGCTCCTTGTCCCACTCTCTATTGCCCACCCAGTGGCAGGAAGTGTAAAGGAGACAGTGAATACTAACAATGCAGCCAAGTGTCTCTTTGGGCCCCATACAGCAGGCGCAGGGTGGAATCATAAATGAGCGACTTTGACAGAAAACACATAGGCTTATCGGGGGGAGAAAAAACCTAGTGACGGAAGAGCAGGAAAGGAGGCAATGAATTTGGGGAAAGAGCAGAGGTAGTCCTGATATGATGCGGGTGGTTATTTTTTGTCAGCAGCATGTCCTTTACTAACAAAGGGTCTTTCATATTTCCTGTGAACAGAGACAGAGCCTCTCATTAATCCCACGAGGGGAAGCTTCTCCTCTGCACACAATTTGCCCTTCCTCCCATTACCGTTTACAGGACCAATGTAGAGCACCGTGTGTTAAAAAACAGTTATGTCTGTGCTAACTCATAACACATGCGCCAGACATTTGCTTCTCTCCAAGCCGTGGACAGGAAGCTGTGGCAACCCAGATCCTCTTGTGCTATTTGCCTGCCTATCCCAAAAATGGTCTGCCCAGCTGTTTAATTTTTGTTTTTTTCAGCAGATGAAACCCACTCTGATGGGTATAGAACACCTCCCCAACCTCCTCTTACTCATCCCACACAGCTGCCTGTGTTCAATGCTCAGCCCCCTTTGGTGGCCTGGAAAAAAAGAGCTAAGGAATCGACCTCTAAACTGTGCCAGTGCAAGAAAGAGAGGTTTACAGAATTTCTAGACAGGGAAAAGGAAGAAAAAGACCTCTCACTTAAGCATGTGTGTGGCGTCGGGGCCGCCTTATTTCAAACAGACACAAATCAATGTTGGTGCAATTGCATTTTTCCAAGCACACTGCAGACAGACCGATAAATGGTCAGAGGAGGAGGTGAGAGACTATATTGGCTGTGGCCGCGTTTCCATGCAAAAGTCTTCCAGCTGTCAGCAAGGTCCGAGACCTTGTAGTGCTTCATGTGCACGTGCAACCACACCCTTGTAATGAGTTCACCAGTTGTACTTAGAAGGTGCACAGCATGACAGCATTCTGCTCAATGATTTAACATCCATTAAAGGCAACATTATCATGGTTCAAATACGTACATGAGTCATTGCTATTGAAAGCTCACAGGGGACAAAACCAATGTCAAAATGTGGAATACATGGTCTGTACATGTTTAACTAAAAAAGACATTTTAGAAATTTGCAGTTTAGTTATGGAGTATTTCTTAGTGCCTTTAGTTCCATTGGAAAATTAACATAAAAATCTCAACACATTTGCAGTTTCCCCTATAAGTAATTTAAGGATACTTTCCGTACAACAGGTCCATAAATTGTCCTTTTATTAAACAAACTAAATAGGCTTATCTTATTTACACGACAGCATGTAATTTCTGTCTGTACACGGTCGTGTGTTTATAATCTCTCCTGCGCTCTGTATTGTGCACAGAATAGCGACTGCATAAATGGAATCACACGTCTTTATTTTGGAGTCTGTCTATTGCTTTTTAGTATGAAAGATCGTGGTTATGTGGTGGTGTAAAAATACATTTTGCTGCATAATATATTAGCTCTTTCCCTGAAAACGGCCACAGGATGTCACACCAGCATCTGTCCCCAACAATATGAATAGCTTTAATATTCAAAACCGAAGACATGAGGTAAACGAGGTAACATCAGCGTGTATGTATACAGTATCTGTCACGTTTAATGTCAAACACAAAAATGGATTTGGTTGTACACAAAATTGCTAATCTGTTCTTCCTCCTGTTGCATTCCTTTCTAAGAGCTACACAGGTGTTCATTATCTGGTCAAAAACAGCCATTTTTAATTTTGCATTCTAATAATCCAAACTATATTTTCTTCAACAAATATGTACGATGGAACAAAATGAGCAGATGTCTGCCTGATGCAACCTCACAACACAAAGTAACCCTGACAAATGTAGAACAAAGCCTTGTTTGTGTCTTCTGACCTCATCTGCACATTTCGTGGTGTGGGGACAAGAAGGGAAACATTCTAATGAGTTTGCCACAGTTGTTTTTCCGCTATTTATCCAACAAGATCTTATTTAAACAGACAATATGTGTAGTTGCATGTGTATTATAGAGCCGAGGCCTTCACTAAACAAGTAATAATTGGAAGAAATAATGTCTCAGCAGGACTCATAAAAACTGGTTCCAGTAAGCCCAAAACTATGCATGGAAGATTACAGTTTCAAGTTTAAGGCTGCGTTCACACTTGTGGTTCGGTACTCTGGTCCGGATCAAAAATTAAAAAAAAAAAAACTTGGTGTGGTTCGCATAGCGTCCACACTGGTAATTTTGTCATGGGACCACATGCTACACCAGGGGTCACCAACGTTTTTCCTTGTGAGAGCTACTTTTACAAAATGAAAATGGCCAAGAGCTACCCATTTTTGTAACATTTATTTTCAGAGCTTATTTTAAACCCAAACAAAGCGAATATGCTTGTTTTACCAGAACATTAACAAAATGCTGGTGTCCACAACTCACATTTTGTATTTCAGAATGCAGCGGGCACCTCATGTGGTCGTAGGGGGCCCGCGGGCACCACGTTGGTGACCCCTGTGCTACACAGTAAAGAACATATGCATAAATTAAGGACATGATTGGACAGCTTTCATCACATACGGTATTATGTGATGTAACTCATAACCATAACAAACCATAATACCGTGTTCTGTGTTAAATACAGATTTAATACAGCTTTTTTTATATTCTTTTATTCTTGCCGGCTTAGGTTTCACTAAACACCTTTATAATGTAGTTTCAAAGACCGCCGTTGTCACATACACCGAGGAAGAGAGAGCAGAGCAGAGTAGCAGCACTTCCAATGCATTTTCTCTTATTTCTACAATGTTTACGTGCTCTTTGCTGTCATTTTAACACATTTTAGCATTGTCTTTGGTTCATGTAGGGTTCACATATGAGCTTTAAGTCAACCGAAGTGATAGCGGACCTCGCTTGTTTGGTGCACACCAGGGCCCAATGTCCGCGTTCACACAAAACATACCTATTTTTAAATCAATGTTTTTCTGTTTTTCCAATACACACTTTTAAATCTATTTTGCGTATTTTTTCCCAATACACATTACCAGTGTCAGCCACTAAATGTACAGTAATCACACAACCATCACACAACTTTGTTTTTGTTCTCCAACCATATTAGGTAATGGTGGGAGCATATATACGTGTATGTGCCGTATATCAGCTGGCACTCACTTGTCCATAGTCTCCACTTGAATGCAACATGCTCCAAAATAGTCCTCACACTCCACATGGCCTAGTTACCCCCACACACATGTCTTCCTTTTTTACATGCTGTATAATTTGATGAGTACCAGACATACGATAAGTCAATTGCACACACAAGCTCACAATCTTCTCATGCATTTAGCCTTCTGTTGCATATAAACAAACACTTGAAAAAGTCCCTCTAAATGAGCACGTCCAAAGCAGTATAAATGATGGTGCATTTGCTCTTGCTGCCTAAATGAGGCTATAGCAATATCCAATGCACTGCATTAACAAAGCGAAAATACAACATAAAAAAATGTCTTTTCAAGTTTTAATGGCCTTTTAATGGCAAAACACACTTATAGAGCGACTTCTTTAGGTTTTTTTTCCCACTGGGGATGTGGTGCTATACACAAACAATGCATCAACCAAAGATATGCTTCTCAAGAGTCAATAAGAGTGGTCAGTCAACCCCCATAGGGGACTGGTTATGATTATAAACGCAAGTGGTGGGGCCAGAGAGGAAAAAAAGAAAAAAACATCATAGCATGTTGATCCAATAAAAATGCATGCCTTCCTAACCCCCTGCCTGGTTTTTACAGGCGGGGGAGCTCAAAGAGAGGACATGGCTGCAATAACATGTGCTCAATCTCCTCTATCTAGGGCTTTGTTTCTTCGCTGTCTACATGACATTGTTTTCATGTTTCGTTTTTATTTAAACGCTTATCTGTCTGATCAAATTTGCTGCTTTGTCATTATAGCTACAAATTTACAAACAATGGCAATGGGGGGGAAAACTGAAATAAAACCACAAAGTCAGTGTGAAAATTGAAATATTGAAATATGAGACTTGCAAATCAGAACAGTACAACAATAAGGACCATGGCCCAAAATGCACTGTTGTAAAACGATATGCTTTTCGTGCCAAGTGTTCATCTTGCATAAGCAGGTCACACCTTGTATCAAAGCCTCACACAGGGCCAATTTGGCAAACTAAAAATGCTAACTTATGGTCTCAAAGTGGATGTTTGCAATTTGTAGTTGGCATGTCTAACTGTAAAAAAATTGAGTGATTTAAATGCGAGTAAGGCTCTCTGGTCCGGACCAAAAACAAAAAAAGATACTTGGTGCGCACTTTGGTGTGGTTCACTTTGCGTTCACACTGGTATGTTTGCCATAAGGTCCAAGGCAGTAAAGAACATACAGTATGCATAAAGTAAAGACTAGATTGGGCGGCATTCATGACATATTACGTGACGTAACTGAAACATTCCAAACCAAATGTCTGCTGGATTGAATATTTAGGTTATTTTTACTTTCTGCTGTATCACTGGTCTACACCCAAAATGCTATTGAAATGAAAGTAGTCATTCTTGGCTAATTTTGGGTCACTGAGTATGAAAATTATGTTTAAAAATGCGCAATAGCTCTTTTTTTTAAAGATACACCACCACTGTGGTATACCATATGCCCACAATTAGCAATAAAGGTAGGCCACATAATGCTGAATACAGAACCTACAGTATATTCACTTCACAAGAAGTGCCTAGTTTACACATAGAGTGTATGGAGACATATCACATTGTGCATTACTCCCTATACGTTATTATGTAATAAGGAACCTCGCATAGCTTTTTTGATGGCCATAGTCTTGTTCAGCAGCCCAAAATTGACCAAGGGTGATATGTTTTATCTCAGAAGCAAAAATTTTGTGAAAATTTGTAGACCAGTGTATTTTACCAGCTTATTCACCAAAAGCTTCTAAAATATACTTTTAGAGACCCTAAAGAGTGTGAATATGACTCTGTAATAAGCCCAATTCATTCTTCTTCTGTCTCTAGCTGTATCACTACTGACAGGCGTGAAAGGTCAATAACCTTGGCTCGCAGCCCTCATGTGGTTAGCAATGCCATAAATTAGCGGCTCAGGCCGTTATTCCAAACTTTTCGAGTCACCCAAAGGAAGCTCATCTTCTACAAAGGTCACGATGCTTCAAGCACTTAGTTTTGAGAGTGAAAGGCTGACGTAGGGCCGAGGATTGAATGCATGGCTCTAGGGTAGAGTGACACGCATGAAGGTGGGATGCTGGTATTTGTGGTGGTTGAGGAAAAGTTTGCAGTGGGGTGAGATTTTCACGGTGCAACAATTGCAAACAGTCATATACGTAGACAGGAACTAGAGGTACAGCCCTTTCACATGGGAATGTAAGACAGACCTTTCTAAGTTGTGTCGCAATTTTTCTCTCCTGAGATTTTCTGGTAGCTTTTTTTGTGTTTGTTGTAATTGTTCTGAACTCCTACTTCAATGCCAGTGACTTAATGAGCTGCTCTATATTAGTTTGAGCTACAAACTAGTTGAGACGTAATCAACAGCACCCCTGCTGGTTGAAGCCAAGTAGTGTAAGTATTGCAGTCCTCAATAACCAACTATTAATTTTATGCAAAAAACATAATTTTCCTGTCATTTTGTGCATATTTTCCAAACCCACAAGGTTATTTTGTGAAACGTTCAACTGTATGGGCAATGGTTACATTATGCCCATCAGCCCTTCAGCAAGAATATACTCCCTCCAGCCTCAGTCCTGCTGAGCAGGCAGCGCTACGGGAAATAAAGTGGTGACATGCCGCACACTCTTTAATGACTCAATAAATATCGATGGCGGCAAGAGACAGTATAAACTCAAGACGATGTGAGCCACCAAGCAATATGTTGCGTTCTGCCTTGGTGTACACTCAAGATCGAGACGGGAAAGTGTTGCTGGTCAATCATAATATCTGTATACTGCGATGGCAGGCGGGCGCTGGTGTCAGCAAGATCGACGCACAGTAGATCACCCCAGACACGTAATATAGTGCATATTCTTATTACAAGTAAATGAGAGTGAGGCTACAATTTTTTAGGGTGGGAAATAGACAATGTTTTCAATGAAGTATTCTCTTCAGATTGAAGGGCCCATATTACACTATTTTTCCAACACTTTTTAAGCCTCAGATGTCCCACAATAGTGTACTGGAAGTATGTTGTCCAAAATCTAGCCTTGATTCTGGAATTCAGATGGTTTAAAAGTGATTATAATAAGCCATACTGGGAACACACAGTTTTGTGCGTATGTAGCATTAATGCTAATGAGCCGTTTGTCCACGACTGTCCAAAAGACACTATTATGCACTTTATCCATTGTTTTTACATATACACTGTAACTCTGCACTTGTCCAACGTAATAGATGCCATAGATCACATACAACAACATCACATTAAAGAGTGGGACAGTAGAACACAAATGTTAGCAGCACTAGCATAGCTATATGAGCTACAATGCTAACATTACAGTAACATTTTAACAGCAACATCATGCTACATTAGCCTATTCACTGAACAAAAATGAAATACTTCCAAAAAACTTACAGCTGTCATAACTATTCATTTCTCACATCTGATGCTCATAAATGTATGCTCATAGGACATACATTGCTGTTGCAACATCATCAAAAAATCAGTTTTGCATAATGGGGAACTTTAAACAAAAAACTGTACAGGTCCTTGGTTTTTTTTGCTGTTTTGTAGTTCCGTACTCCCATGAATTAACTGGTAGGTAAACATAAGACTCGCTCCAAAACTAGCTGCAGAGTCATGTGTCGCGGAAGAATACACTATGTGCGACTTGCGCACATTCACAGTGCTATCAACAGTGGACGGCCGTCACCATAATTAAAGTTTACATTTTTAAGTCCAACCAAAGGTTGTATGGATGACGAGGAGGCGGTTGATCAACAATCTCTTTACTGCAAAAACAAAACAGGCTACTGTCTGCAAACTCACCTGTCCTCCTCCTTCCCACAGCCACACACACAAGAAAGAACACCTGTCATGTTCAAAGACGGTCGGAAAGACCTGCCATGTCACTGATCGACTGAAGGCGGCATTAATAACTAGTGTATTCGTCTTAATATTGACATGGAAAGGTTTCTATTTAGCTTTTATTTTTTTATTATTGTTTCATTTAATTCTTGTATTTAGTGTTTTATGACTGTATTTTATGTCCTTAATGTGTTTTGTGTGCAGTATGAGTGCCTTTGGACTTAATTTAGGTATACAAGTAATTTCGGTGCAAGATCAGACTTACACCAAAACTTGACTTATATCACATTCTAGGAACGGAACTCACACGTAACCCGAGGACCACCTGTATTTACAATAGAAAACAACGAAGAAACGTTATGTCTACAAGCTTATATCTATTAAAATAATAGACAACACTTTGTAAATTTCACATACAGCTCATGGCCAAACAAACAAGACTTTGAAGACATGAACTGACAACATAAAAGAGTGAATGCTTCACGGCTGTCCTTACATTACTCATTTAAGTCACATCCATCATTGTAGGGTGCTCCTCTGTTTCAGAATGTGTGGTTGGAGGAAGGGAGGGGAAGGAAGGGAAGGGAATAGCGGATGAAAGGATGATGCATGCACAATGTCACGAGATACAACTTAGTGAGTCATCAGGAGGGCTAGTGTCTAACGAAGCGCTGGTGCGCTGAAATTGAAGCCTCTGTCGAAACACAATAGTTGGCATGGCCTGCGGGAGTTAGCCGCCTCTTTGTGAACATGGGTTATAGTATCTGGGTCGATCAATGTGCCCCGGCTTCAAATTTCTCTCTTATTGTCAGCGGAGACGTGATGGCGAGCCAATTTGTCGTTTCGTCAAAACAGCATGAGGGCTTGAAGTGGGTAGGAAGAGCTAAACAGCACGGGGATCTTTCTAGTTTTCACTGGATTACTTCTAACGTGTGATCCGCAGCCAATGAATGTAACACAACTGAGCCTGAATATATAGCCAACTGCACCAAAGATTTAATGAGACAGAGAACATAATGGCTGTGGGGAGTGGCTCCTTCACATGCCGGCTGATGGAAAATGTAAGGACAAGGCCTTGCCGCTCTGATTTCATTTAAGGTAATGAGAAAAAGGCGCAACGGGGAGATAAAGTGTGGTCTAAATCGAAAGGCTATATTGCAGAATAAGCAGATAGAGTTGGCCCGCAGAAACCGAGGTTGGATTGTAGACAGCATCCTTGAAAGAGATATGGAGTTGGTTGCTTTAGCAGCCTAAAAAAAGAGACTCTCCTGCTGAAGAAAAATGGCTGTGAAAGCTACAAATCAGTCACAGGGAGGGTAAACAATTATCTTAACATTGATGCATTCTCTTCTAGTTGCAAGCTGACATTTTCTTTTCTAAAAATACAAAAAAAAAACAAAAAAAACCCACTAGCCTTGTTTTATGAAGGTGTATGTGCGCAAACTCAGGTCAATAGTTATTTATACACAACCTCGTTGCATAGTGTGAATATTTTCTGCTCTTTTTGGGGTGTTCCACACATGGCAAAGAACGGTACCACCTCCTTTTGTGTAGCCCACTCATGCATGGAAGGATTGTGTGGCTATGATGAGAAACACTTTTTTTCACAGCATCAGGCCTGTTTGGCGGGACCCAGGTGTGATCTCAGAGCGAATAGGCTATAAAACCTTCACAAGATCGTGTGAAGAAGCAAGTAAATGAAAGCCTTCCAAATCTGACTGCGATTGAATTAAAATTTTGTGTTATTATATGCGTCGTGTTTAGTTCCGTTAAAATAAACTCTGGTGTGTCCAGTTTGTTTGGTCAAGCGTTATCATCCAAATCCGTTGGTGTGCACCAGATGCACCATGTGTACATCGGACCTTAGCCTCAATAAACACGGCAACACATAATCCACATTGCAATTCAAGTTCAACCGGTCAGATTTACAGCCATGGTCTTGCATATTTTTCGGTTAGGGTCAAACAGACTTTACTAACACGTGTGTCATTGTCTCTGCAACCAAGCTCTCACACGTTAATTATATGCGAAGGACAACCCCCCGCATGACTTCGACTAAAGCCCAATGTCAGACAGTGTTAGGTGCCAATAACGGATGGCAGGGCCTGTAGCTGATAACAAAGATATGAACAGAAATGACGAGAAGCCATGCCAGCCATCTACATTTTACTCCGCTAAGCTCCTAAGGCATGGTGTGCTTGCACATACCAAGGGATTATTTTCAGGCTGCCTTTAGTTGGCTAAGAACTTAGAGCCTAAAAAGGTCAGACATAAATAAATTACGCTTTATTCCACCATGCCACCCAGCAGGCTCAGAAATGCACCTACCAATTAGCCACAGATGGCTACACTGGCTTAAAATGCTACCATTATTTTTATTATTTCACTTTTACATTTTTTTTTTGTCCTCGGACTGCAATGGAGCTTTGATGAATTTAAAAAAATAGTGTGGGCTTGGAAAAAATAGTATGTATGGTGGGCCTGGCACTACAAGACACCTAACGCCTCTACCTCTGCTTCATTGTTATGTTTTAAGCAAACTGCACCAAAGGTTCTTTTCCACAAATATATTCTGCCAGGATTCAATCTACTGTCACAGTGTGTGTTGGTTATGTAGGCCATGGTGCTCCCAGAAAGGAGAAGGGGGAAAAAAAGATGAAAATAAATGTATGCAGGGTGAAAACAATAAAAAGAATAAAACTCAATCCAACCTGGGAATTGGAGCACGGCCTTCATTACAACATATTGATCACTGCAAACAAAGACACTGGATTTATTGATTTACTTCCAGGAAAAAAAAAAGAATTAAGGTTATGCAGGCGATGGAGTGATGTTACAAACAAACTGTGTGTATTAAAAAAGAAGGAATGGTCATGGGCTTGGTACCGCAGCAGGGGCAAATACTATTCACAAAAAAGAAGAAGCCTAACAGTGGTTCATGTTGCACTTCATATTTCAACTTCTGCATTATGCCTGCTCTGTGCTTATGGATCTCATTTTACACCCTCATTTGAATAGTAAAAAATATTCATGTTATGTAGTCTTGACACAGATTAGACACGGAGACCTTACAGACCTCAAACACAAAGCTAATTTATGTTATGTTTATGACGACGACCTACTTTAAAATATTGACACGTTTCACATACAGACCACAAAAAGATGCCATATACAGTATTAAATACAGCAATATTATAGCAGCTTTAAGGAGTGGGGGAGGAGGGGACCCAAGCGTTAGCAATACTAGTATAGCTACAGTATGTGAGCTACAGTGCTAACATTATAGTCACATTCTAACAGTAATATAATGCTAGGTTTGCCACTCTTAACATTCTTAAACTTAAAGCTCCCATCCTCAGGTAGACATATACACTGGGCGGGCTCATCTGGCTAAGGGTGGGCAGAGATGGTATGATGTATTATGTATTAGGTATCATGTATCATGTATCATGTATCATATCGTAGAGTCATTAAAACCCAGAACTTCAACAGCAACTGAGCTCGTCTCTCAAAAGTGGAGCAAACAAGTGAGGGAGGTGATAGATTTTTTTCACATTTGGTGCTCATAAACATGCTCTAGGAATACTTTATACTGTTACATCACTAAAAAGTCAATTTTGCATAAGACAGTCAGCCCTCGCCACATCAGTCTTCCAATTTTGCGGTGTCACTCTATCATGGTGTTTCAAAAATATATTAATTAATAAATCATGCTGTTTCGTGGTTGAATACAGCCTGTTAGTCAAAAGCAGTTCTCTGTCCTACAAGCCAAGCCATGCTCGGCCCATGTGTCATTGCACCTGCTTTGAAGAGTCAGGATCTTGTTTGCTTGTTCTTCCATTCATCTAGGCCAGAGGTGCTCACACTTTTTTCTGTTTACCATTTAAGGGCAACTAGAGCAACAATACTATTTGCTCCCCTAGCTGGACAGGACAAGGGGGAAAAAAAGAAGAAATGAAAATAATTATGCAAAAGACAATGCAGCCGTAGTCAAGGCAACATATTAAAAAGGTTTCTGCAATAGGCACATTTTCCAATCAATCATGAAATAATAGTTTCATAAACAAATGTGTATAAAACACACATTTCTATGTTGGCGTTCAGGATCCAAAGCGGAGCCATCAAACTATTTACTTTTTTTCTTCATAACATAACATAACATAACATAACATAACATAACCAGCCCATATCAGTGAAGAGATAACTTTTGTTATGGATATAGGCATCTTACCGCTGAGTTAGTTCATCCATAATCGGAATAATAAAGATGAAAGTTTCTTTTCCATGTATCACTGGAGACGTCTGTTCACCACTTACTCTGCACGGAGGCGAATCGGGAGGGGAGCTTAATGTCAGCTGACTGATGTCATATGGCATCTACAAAGTGACGTTTATGACGTGGGTGACACATGCGATTGACGCACCCTACCTTCACAGTCAGCGGTAGATGATCTGATTTAGACTAATGATCTGGACGAATGATCAACGATTATTGGCGCCGATCTTCGGCATTTTGACATATTGAAATATCGGCATCTGCCTTTTTTTAATCCGAAGGCTGATAAGAGCTCAAAAGCAGAACTAATGCGACGCAACATTCTACAAACCTACATGGTTAAAATACAGCGGCGCACCCAAACACTGCAGCCGGCATTTTTCCTGTTGACTCGAAGGTACTTACCTTTGTGAAACAAGGCTGGCATAGTGTCCTTTGCCCCAGTGAGACTTGCCAATTCAGAGCCAGTTGTGCTAGTACAGAATGCTGAAGCTGACAAGTCCCCAGCATGTACGCCGGTTCAGGAATTCTACACTTGGCAGATGACAGATGTTGTCTGTCAAGTTCTTTGTTTATTTTAATTGAAAAGTAATTAAATTAAACATGATGATCTCGTTACATTGTCCGTAACTTCCTACTTCTGTACCTGAGTATATTTCCGATTAATTGTACTGCATGAAATAAACAAAATGATTTGAGTTAAAGTAAGTTAAAAGTTGGAGAATGTATTATTCAAAATTCGGTTGCCAACATTTTCACTTTTACTGCATAAATACCGGCTCCACATAGCAGTTATCGCCCCCCTTGACTAGTAAAAATCGGTATCGGCCCTGAAAAAAAAATATCGGTCGATCTCTAATCTAGCCCATATCAACAATCCCCCAACTAATGTCACCTCCTGTCGATGTGCAGGAAAAAGGGTCTTGAGTGGGTTGCTGAGTACTTGGGCTGGTTTACAGGAGAGGGTCGAGCAGGGTCACGTCTCAACAAACACAGGGGCCCCCCTTAAACACACGTAAGTGGCCACAGCTGTACCCAGGACCATCACAAATAACAGAGCGCAGAGAACTGACACAATGGCGCAAAATTGATGATTTGGTACATACGGTGTTGGAGCAGTGGCGTTTTAGTTTATTTAAATAATTGTCCTTGTGTAGGCAATGCAAGGACGAGCAATTACACCTTCTGATAGAGAAGAGAACATTCTTGAGATCTGTATGCTTGTAGCTAATGGTTGACATTCCTGACGCTGACACCAATCGTTTCAATAGTTTTATTAAGCTGGTCAAGTGTAAACCCCACTTGAAGTGAGGCTAAAGCAGCAAAACAAAAGCCCACAGAACATGCAGGCACATCTCGATGAATTAGAATATCGAGCAAAATGTTTCCGACTTCAGGAGTTCAATTAACAGAACAATTTTTCCAGGTCATTTTTTGATTAGCCGCTTACAACATTTTTTTCTAAATATATGGAATAAATCAGCTTTCAAAAATGTTCATATTCATTCAGGTGTGCCTGTACCTTAAGCTTTCGTTTATCACGTTTATTTAGTTTCACTTCTGTAAAGTAGGATTGCTTATTTATAAAAGGAATATTTTCATAGTTAGAGCATAGAAAACCTGTTTACAGCCTTCTAAATATGATTTATTATAGCCCTCTAGCTTTGAACTAACACCCCTATTGTCACCTTTACACTTGAATTACCCGATATTGTAGACATAACAAGAGTAAATAAGCCGTTCTAGACATAAAAGTACTACTATACTATATACTCCTACTATAACTACTATAAATGTGTTATCTAGGAGAGCATAGTGACATAGTGGCAGACAAGAAGAGACGTCAGATTCAGAGTTAAGTTTCAGCTTACCGTGGGTTACGACCACAACGTTTTTATTAGGGATAATTGTGCCTGTTGTTAAACAACTCAAACCTGCAATAAAAGCCTGTTGTTTCGGAAATTAAGTCTGGTTATTGTGTGTCTCACCGAACATTACTGACTCCTAGTGACTGTCTTTGAGTGTGTCTTTTGAATGCCTTATATTTGTTTATTAGTTAAATGGATAGTTTGGATTTTTTTGACATGAAGTTGTATGACATCACCATCAGTGGTGTAGTACAATGTTTTCACAAATAATAGGCCGTATTCAACCATAAAAGCATAATTTATTAATTTTATTTTATTTTTTTAAAGTGATAGGGTGAAGCCATGAATTTCGAACCGGAAAGTGGCAAGGGATGATTGTATATACTGTATATGGAGGGATGGTACACTGCAGTTTTAAGAGCAATTAGGCTCTAGGCCTTTTGATTAACCCACTTTTTAGAGTGGGAAACCTCTGCTGAATAATGCTCCCACTGACACACTTTCCAATTTTAAGGCCCCACCTGGATAAAAACAGCACAAAGCACGTCAGCGCTAAAAAGCCACCACAATTCCACTGAGGGGCAAACCACCAACTGCCTACCTGAAATTTAATGTGATTTTGTTCAACACGTCGCTTAATCAGGCAGCTACAAGATAAGAGAGAACACACACACACACACACAGAGCTATTAATAAATAACAATGTTTTCGTTCCAGCCTCCATTCACTTATCAGGCCAGAGCAAACATTCTATTCTTTCAAAGAAAGGGCATCCAGGCACAGTGCGAGCTAGTAAAGCATGTCATGGCTTTGCATCACCTCACAATAAGCATAACCTCCTTTTACCGGCTGACTGAAGAGCGTTTCTAAAAAAAAATAATAATAATAATTGTCCTTCATAACTTTTCTTTGCACCACTCTGCCAAATAACTTTACAAAAAAAAGCATTTTTATAGAAAATCAATAGAGCCTCACTTGGTCGGCTGATGGTTAAAGTCTAGAGGACACCCCAAGGAATGTGATTAAATCTTACAATCAACTCTGCTGGCTGGCCTGGCCACAGTCGCCAACAACTTATCCACAGGAAGTCGTCAATTTGGTGCATACAATGTGCGCTGTTTACATGTGAAATAGCACTGTTTCCACTTTTTTTTTTTAACACATCTCAAGCTGCGTATTCCCTTAATCGACAACAAAGGAGAGACTGCAATTAGACCAGACAACGGCTTAACAGCCTGCTTTGTCATTTGCATATCTTAGGCAAAAGCAATGCAAAATGAGAACATGTCATAATTCTGGAAATTAATACTGCATGCTGATTGTGTTACACAGATTATGGAGCCGATCCTATTTCAAATAAGGGAAGTACACCTGAAAAACCCTAGCTTACCCTAGGTTATGTATGAGACAACAGGTAATGGTAATGGTTGGTGTGTCTTGGACATGCTTACAAGTTACATCAATGGACATCACATTTACACTTACACAATTCAACAAAAATGTCCAAAAATGAGTAGGAAGAAGCTTATTTAATCTGACCCCTTTTTCCATGTCTCAGCTAATATAAATGTCTGCAAACAGCAAGCTCTTAGTGCTTTCCATTCATTATTTAGCCCATTCTGGTCGCAAATCACAATGCTAATGAAATGCGAGGACACAAAGCATTAGCCTTGTGGTCCAAAACAATGTCCCCAAACAGCATGGCCAGAGAAAAATTTTAAAACTTAGGCAAACTTTTCACACTGTGGGGGATTTTTGTCTTTCAAAACAGTCCGCAGGAGCTTTCCGTTTGAGAATGCAGTTACATTAACATCCCACGCTGCTGCATTACAATGACACAGGAGTGCCCCTTCTCTCTCTGTCAAGGAAATCTCCAGTACAACAACCCTCTGGGGGGAAGGGGACGGCAGAGCAAAGAGGGGAGGGGTGTCTCTAAAATAAAGGGAACCTGATTACCCCTGGTCACGGCTCATCCGCGAGCCGGCAGTAGGAAATCCATCACCTGCAGGATCAAACAGAAACTTGTGCACAAGGTAAAGCTCAGTGAAAGCTGCACCCACCCATCCAAGCACTTTCCTACCCTTGTCATTGCTGCCTTCCTCCTCCTCCTCCTCTCTGAATCACACCAACAGAGGCGTGCAAGTTTTAGGCACATACTGTGAAATCCAACACAAGTGAGAATCTTTTTTGGCCCAAATGACCTCGAGGGTGTAACCTCCCTAATGGCACACTGGTGTTATATTCCTCTTTTATTACTGACTGTAGACTGTATGTGCAGCTTCACAGTAGCAGCATTCCTCTTTTGACAGTAAAAAACAACTTTACAGGCATTTTGCACTGCACGCCAGCTTCTACAGAATGTCACATTGGAAGGAACAATGTCAAAGCCGATTTTGATGGGATAAAATACTAGTATTTGCGTGACACTAAAAATGTACTGTAATACTGTAATGTTATAACATTTAAGTCTGTAATGTTATAATGTCAGGAGACTAAAGTGAGAAATAAAAGTCATATTACGAGAAAGTCGTACTTTTATCAAGTTAATGTCATACGTATAACTTGACAAGATTGTCATCAACTAGTATATCTGTCAGCAGATATTTCTTTAAGCTTGTTATAAACGTTTTTACTCTTGCAACCTTACATCACTTTTATCAGAAAACAACGGTTTTACTCTCGTAAAACTTTATTCTTGTAACATTACAACTTTCCTCTTTTTTCCCCAAAACGTTTTAGCTTTACATATGACTAAATCCTTGTAATATTCCAATTTCTTTCTTGTAACACCATAGCTTTATTAACTTCCCTCTCTGAAAATTACAACTTCATTCATAGTACGTCTTTTTTCCGCACAACATTATGACTTTTTTCTCATATTCCGCTTTTTTCCCATAATATTAGGATTTTATATTATTATTATTTTATTATTAATGTCACGCCTGTTCCAACTTTTTTTTTTCTTACCAATGTGTTTTGTAACATTGTGGCTTTATTCTGTTAATATTACAACTTTATTGTTGACTTTTTTTTCTGATAAATGACATCAGTTGTCTTGTAACATTCCACATAAATTTGCAATTTTGCTATTTGCCAAATTACATCTCTACACTTGTAATATTACTGGTTTTCTTGTCACATAATGGATTTTCTGTGTCTGTAATTTTAGTACTTTTGGGGGCCTCAAATACTCATTAGTCATAATAAACAGCGTTAATTACTTAATTTAAAAGTTGCATAGGTACTAAAATGTGTGTAATGGATTTTCATTATGTGCCCACCATCCCCCGCTGTGAAATATGCAAATTGAAGCAACTGTTTAGCCACAATGTATGCCTTCACTTTTGAGGAACAAGCTGCACAGTGTGCATAAGTCACAGATCACAAAGAAAAGCGAACATGTAAGCAAAATGGGCGAACACTATATAAATGTGAACCACATGTCAGCTTGAGTTTATGAGGCAAACAACAGCCATAGTTGCTCAGGTGGTAATTGTTTAAACAATGTTGGCCACAGTGGTTCGCAAACTTTTTACAGTCGCGCAACCCTTAAGACATCGGACCTGAAGCCATGTACCTCCTACTCCTGCACACTTAAAAAACATAAACCTTTTTATTTTAATTAACTTTAAATATTGAACATAATTAATTGGTTAATTAATATTACAGTAATTCCGGGTCAAAAAGACATACGCTGTATTTTGCATTGTCACATTTTGATAAAGTTTCACATGAGCACTAAGAAATAGATATAGTACGTAATCACGTATATTTTATTCCAGTTTAATGTTGGCATCCTTCCATATGAATTTGAGCTTCACTTTTTTAGTCCAATCATGATGACTGTAGTTTAAGTCTGCATATTAATTTAATACCAAATTGAAGGGAAAGGTTTAACAATCACGATAAAGCAGTTTCAGAAGTAAAAATGTACATACAACCAGGGAAACCCTGCTTACAGTGACAGGTTTTCGCCACTGCACCGTGCAGGGACTGGAACACCAAAATAAATGAAATCTTCAAGACGCAACACTCTTAATGCACAAAATAATCATCAAACTTACTTATTTGTTCATATAATGCACTCAGAGCAATGACCCAATTCATGTTCTGTCTCCTTTCTGCTGCGTTCTCCTTGGGCCATTAGGCGTTCAGGCGCACTCGTAATTGTGAGTGTTAGGCACTAATTGTTCTTAATTTTCCTTCACGTACCCTCTATTACAATTGGTGTACCCCTGGGGGTACGTGCACCCCACTTTGGGAACCTAGGGCCTACCATGTAACCCACACAGACGAGCATACTGACACACACAGCCAATCAAAAGCAGACAAACCAAAATGTACTTACCAGTGAAAAGGGGCTGTCCTTTGTCGGTGTTATCTGGCAGTATGACCTTGTACACATCTTCAGAGAAGCCTGGCCTGCATGGTGGGGTAGCCCTGCATTCTGCTGCAATCTGTGGTGGACAGAGACAAAGTGGGGGTGCAACAAAGAGTCATAAATCAACTTCAAAAAACGCCCTACCAAACCTCTCGGTCACGTTCTGAACACCCCCCTTCTCTCACCCCTCTCTCAGTTGTATAAAAGCATCTGTTGTTTTTATAGCAGGGACTGCAATTAGGATAATGAGGCCAAAAGGGTTAAGCATTAGCCAAAAAGCATGGCTGGGCAAGAACAAGCTCCATTTGTCCCAGTGGAGGGGCCTAGGCACAGGGTGGTGCTACTGCCAAAGTCTGCATGGGCGGCCTTTCTGATCAACACACTCTGGACAAACTGTGTACTTTTCAAGAACAGGAACAAGGCAACGAAACGACAATGCCAACAATGTGCTATTGTCGCGATACAAATACCCAAGATGTACATTTGGAAGAGAAACTAGACATTTAACAATGACCAACTGTGGATTTACTGGAATTTGAATTCCTCCACAGTTGAAATGAGTCATCAAGATGATAAAAAAGACATCAGGGAATCAGAGGGCACCTTTTTCTCAATATTAGGGTGTGTTCCTAGACAGAATTAAGCAACACTACTACTAGTGTACCAGTGTACACTCTCACCACAGCACTCATCATCTCTAAAGATTTGAATGTAAACAGAGAGGTTGCTCAAACTAAAAAAGAGCATTTTGGGTATCTAATCAGAGGAATTTAAACAGAAAATACTCACACAGAAAGAGAGGGGGAGGAGTGGAGCTGGAATTGTAGTACATCTACAGGAACTAATAAAGTGCCACCTTAAAAAAATCATTGCAGCTACCACCGTTTTGTCATGAAATTACAACATTACTCCTGTAAAAACTTTACAAAACCTTTTCTTTCACGTTAACCTGTGGCTTTAGTCCTGTCATTACAACGTTTGTCTCATAACATTATGAGTCGTAATTTATATTCAGAATATTGAAGGGCTTTTCTTGTAGCATTATAGCTGTATCCTTGTAACATTTCAACTATATTCTCAATCCCGCCCCCCAACATTATCATGGGGGGCGGCATCATAAGGCAAATTTAATTAGAATTTAATTTCAGTTAGTTATTTGTACTGTTTAATGTATATCATTTCAATTATATACACGTTTACCTATTTTAAAATGGTAAAGCACATGAGCCGTAAGTCTAAACAATTGAAACAAGCTCTGCTTCTTTCTACCTCTTTTTGGGCATTTTGAAGTGTGCAAAAGTTCCTTACTGTAATTTTCTTAAGCATGTTTGAAATGAACTAAACCATTACCAATGCGATGTCCATGTACCACTTCATGGAGCAAGCGTACCACCAGTGGTATTTTCACCACAGTTTGAGAATCCATGACTTACAGCTTTAAAACCTAATATTTCTGGTTAGTATTGTTGCCTATTTGTGCCTGAATTTGCCTTTTAAACGCTCCACCCTGTTGCGTGTTAGACTAGACACTTAAAATGTAACATATTTGTCGGTATTTAAACAGCACTGATGAGGAGAATATCTTAACAATGATGCTATCAACTCTAAACCATCAGGCATGGATGTACATGTTAAATAAGGTCAGAGTAGGTTAATACCGATTGCATATACTGTGTGAAATGTGAGTATGTTACTAACTGAAGAGCGTCGAAATGTGGTAGTTTAAACACATTCAAAACGTAGTACAGACAATAAAGGGTATTGTATGGGTTTAAAAATAGGGGTGAGTTGCGAAGAAGACGCTAATACGTTTAAACAATCTCCACACAAACCGGTGTCCCGGTCGGTGCTCGGAAATTACCTGCAGTCCTGCCAAGATCGTCAGCAGCAGGAGCAGCCCGCTGCCCTCCCGTCGTCGTGGTGGGTACATTTGGCAGTAAATCCTCTTCCAAACCAGGCGAGATACAAAACCACAATCCCACTTTACCTCGCAAAACAAAAAACAAAAAAACGATTCCTCTCCTTTCGTCTTCTTGTGTTTTTAAGACGCACGGCTGTGCAGCGTGTTGGGCTGCAGCATGTAGCAGCCTCCTGCTGGAGTGTATCCGGTGGAGAGTGAAGTAGAGCACTGGCTGGTACTGAAGCTGCTGCCGCTGCTCCCTCCCATCCACTCCAGCACAACAATGAAAAAGAGCTCCAGCCACTCCACTAGAAAGCCTCTTTCTTTCCTGCCTTCCTCTTTTCTCTCTCTGTCTCTCCCTGCTGGTCACACTCACTGCTACAAGAGTTAAGATAAGTCAAAGATCGTCTTTTTCCAACACTTTATCAGCTTCAGTGCCACTTTCAAAAGAGGTTAATGAACAAAGTGTTGGCCTTTTATGCTAGAAGTCGTTATCAAAGAGCTAGAGGCATCAAAGAAAAAGCGATGCAGAATTTTCCAATCAGATTGCTCACATTTTCATTATTCCATCGCCATCATTTTTAGCATAATCTCAGCATTCTACTATTACACATTCACAAGTGTAAAAATTTAATAATTTTGGATATGTTTATTAAAATTCCACAAATAAAACCTACTTTTCATTTTTTTAATGATCACATTCAGTTTTGCGGAAACACGGTCCTTTGTCTTAATCCGAGTGGTTTACAGCAGAAAGCATAAGAGTGAAATTCTAATCAACTAACAACTTCAATGTTCTTATGATTTTGTAAATGAGTGTTTTGTTTTTTTTCCAGTTTTTAGGAAATCATTTTAGGAACCATTCAAAGTAAGGTGACAGTATTTTGATTACTGAAAACCAGGACACTTGGCCCAGCAATGACTTACTCAAATGATACTCAAGTTTACTCAAAGGTGCATTATATCTTCGAAACATTTAAAGCAGTGATTCTCAGCTGCTGGGTCGGGCCCCCAAAAGTGGGTCGCAAATCCGCTTTCAGTGGTTTGGGGTTCTATGCCTAGGGGGAAAAAAAAGAATAACTCGATGTCCGTGAATGCACCTCGTATTCTTGCCTGTGTTATTCGCTTGCTACGCCACCACGGGGTGCGTGCCATGTTTATGGGCGACTTTGTCAAGCTTGAGCAGGAGGGAGAAGACATACTGTGACCTGTATCTGATTTTTTTCATGTCCGTGTGAGCAGCACAATTTTTACAAATGCGACGCAGGCCTCATTCTTATGTAGCTGTAAATCCGATATGTATGCGATGCTGCTGTAGTATGAACGGTGAGGTTGCATATATCCGACCTAACCGAGACTTGAACAAAGGTACTCATTGATGTAGGCAAAAGCTCTTCTTGTGATCCGAAAATTATTTTTAAAAAGTGTCAGTGAAGCGGCTCATGACAATCTCCCGCCTTTCCTGCCACCCACACGCTCCTCGGAACAGATGCAAGTTCTCCACAAACTCCCATAGCCAAAATGTTGCCCTCTTTTTTCTTAATCTGCTACGTAGGATCATTTGGTGAAGAAAATATAGACTCCCGTTGCACAAAATCCTTGAAATTGACACAAACATGCCAAGGAGAGCACACACACTGCAGCAATCTTTACTTCCGTAAACACACGGAAATGCATTTGACGTCGTGCTTTTGCGCATGCACATCACTTCTTGAACGTTTTGCGTTCACATTAACAAGTCACATTTTTTTTTGGTAATAAAAAATCGGATTTTAACAAAAAATCCGAATTGGGCATTATACCCCGCAGTTTGAACGTAGCCTTAGAGTGGGCCTGTCCGACATGTAGCTGCACATACAGTATCTGCTGGAGAAGAGCGTGCCATAAAGAGGGGACGGCGACTCACCACTACAGCGCACGTGTTGCAAAAATAATGGTGTGAAAAAGTGTTTGCCCCCTTCCTGATTTATTTTATTTTTATGCATGTTTGTCACACTTAAATGTTTCAGATCATCAAACAAATTTAAATATTAGTCAATGACAACACAACTGAACACAAAATGTAGTTTTTAAATGATTTTTTATTATTATTAAGGGAGAAAAAAAATCCAAACCTACATGGTACTGTGTGAAAAAGTGATTGCCCCCCATTAAAACATAACTGAGCATCTTTCGGTCTAGAAAGGGTTATAAAGCCATTTCTAAAGCTTTGGGACTCTAGCCAACCACAGTGAGAGCCATTATCCACAAATGGCGAAAACATCAAACAGTGGTGAACTTCCCGATGAGTGGCCAGCCAACCAAAATGACCCCTAGAGAGCAGCGACGACTCATTCAAGAGGTCACAAAAGACCCCACAACATCCAAAGAACTGCAGGCCTCAATTGCCTCGTTTAAGGTCAGTGTTCTTTATAACACTTTTGTTCTTCTTACTCTTTTGAACGCATATTGCCTATATGTGCCGTGTGATTGACTGGCGACCAGTCCAGGGTGTACCCCGCCTCTCGGCCAAAGTCAGCTGGGATAGGCAGCCATACCCCGGCAACCCTAGTGAGGCTCAACAGCATAGAAGATGGATCAGTGGATTATTACATACAGTCAAACCTGTCTTAGCGGCCACCTTTATAGAACGGCCACCTGCATATAGCAGCCACTGAAAAATCCCCCGCAGCAAATTTACATGTTATAGACCCTGTGTATAGCAGTCACCTGTCCAACGCGGCCAGCGGCCACCCATTTTGTCTCCTTTGGTCAATATCTGACCGCATATAGCGGCCAAATTACCAACTCAAGTAGAAGCTTCATGCACAAAAAAGTTTTGTTTTTCAATCAATGAGCGTGTGTAGACTTTAATTACTGAATCCTAGCTCAGTCACAATCATTCACAAGATCCACACAAACTGTCAGTTGTTCTACATAAAAAAGCCGTTTTCTTTTGAGCTTGCTATTTCCTGGTCAAACATGTAACTTACAACTGCTAGCATGCATGCGGCAGCGGGAGCAAAACTGAGTTCGGTTGTACTTAATTGAAGTATTTTAGAATGTACTCACGTTATTTTTCATCAATCCTCATCCACAAATCCATCAAAGTCCTCATCTTCTGTATTCGACACAAAAAAGCCGTCTTCTTTTCCGTTCACTACTAGTCTGTTAACTCGTCAGTGTTATTCAGCTCCGAAGCAAAGAAGGAAACTTCTCCTGTTGCTTCTGCCAACTTTATTTATTGAAAGCGGCCACCAGACAGCAGCTCAGAACACACACAGCGGAGAACACTGCAGGACTTTACATCCACGCCAACATAAACACACTTCCCAACTCTCTCGAAACTCACAGCTAGCACTGAGCCTAGCTCTCCAGCTTGGAACGCCCACCGTCACTTCCTGATGAACTAAAGCTGTAATGACACTCTGCCGTATAAAAAGTAAAATATTAAAAATAAGCGTAAGACATTACGTGGATAATAACAAGCCTGGTAGATTCAAGATTCAAGAGTTTTATTGTCATATGCATAGTAAAACGGACAGTTATACTAAGCAATGAAATTCTTATTCTGTTCATTCTCCCAAGAAAAGAAAGAAAACCCAAGAAAAAGGATAAGAACATCAGTAGTGCTGTACAACTTTTATCCGCAGTCCCACAGTGCCCTCTACTGGTCAACATTATTTTTTTTCCCCTTTACTGGTCAACATTCAAACTGGACGCCAACCTGTCTAGAGAGGCCACCTGTCTATAGCGGCCACTTTTGCAGACGCCCTCTAGTGGCCGCTATAGACAAGTTTGACTGTATTATCATAACAGTGGTTTATTTGGACTCAAAAAATGCAGACAATAATATGTTTGAGCGTCAATTTGTGGGACAATAAACATTTCATAATGCACCTGCCTAGTTTTTTGACTCAGTTAAATAAAAAATTTGTTTGTCCCGTCATATTTTTTCATTGTACTTTTCTTAAATTAACGTTAAAATCTTTTCTTGTGTACCCAATCTCGTGCCTCGTCTTTTCTCGCGTGTTAGGTGTCTTGTGACACCCCTACAATTAACCCATTCCAGATGCCCAAAATGACTTCTGGGTGCGACTTCAGACTCGCTAACAGGCATTTTTCGGATAAAGACATGTTACAAACACAATTGGACTCATGGAGTGTATTAATAACACGACAAGACTGAGTCACTGACGTGTGCGATTCTTTGTTTCGTCACTCGAGTCCACGGAATCATTGCGGGCAAACTGACTAATTTGTGTAACATTCTCATCTGAGTTCGTCAAATGAATGATCTTTACAGGATACCGTAGTACTGTGTAGATTAAATATTGTGAGATTTGGCTTTGGGTGTGTGATCCAAGATGGCTGAATAAACAAGCAGTGCTGGAAGTAGTTTGTGCACATCTTTATTAATACCACAAGATTCAATATGCCCAAGGGTAAAATACCGCGGTTTGTTACGTGCAATATTGTATGATAACCGAGATGGCGAACGAGAACTGAGGCAAAATCCGAAAACGTGGGCATTAGAAAATTGGCGTTCCACTGTAAAGAAAAATGACCAATTTTCTAACCCTTTTTGAACTAGCCACAAATCAGTGGCAACAAACATGATTGTGAAAATAGCCCAGACTTTATTGATTATCAGGTGGGCCATTTTGGTGCTCCCGTTAATTACAGTTTACAGCACATTTTATCTTAAGGACTATTGTCACTGTGCTAATCTATGCAACGTCTTTTTTAAAAACTCTCTCTTCCACACATGCAGTCGTCCCTGGTGTCGGCCCTAATCAGCTCTCTGTTTCACAAACGGCCCCAGCCACTGTGGAATTTTGAGGTTTGCATTCTATTCATTCATCCCCACTTAAGCATTTGTTTCATGCTCGGCTAAAATATGCAATGAATTATTCCCCTTACATTATCGGCTTATGTGGTACAGCTGATGAAGGTTAAATTACCTCAGTTGTGCCACTGACACCTAATTAACAATCAAGGGATGAAATATACTGTATAGTGTTTATGACAAAGAGATATTTCAATTGTCTTTTTGTTTTCATCCACCTTCGAAGGAACAGGAGCTGACTTTTGGTTCACCTCTCCCTCCAGGGTAATGTATTGTTTTCCATGTTATTGGTGTTTTGAGGTGTTCACAGCGAAGGAGATGGGTGCAATGCTGATCTCCTCCGCCTCCTTACAAATCAAACCATCCTCCCCCCTGAGGGTGTAATCCTAAACAAACCGCCAGTGCTATTGCAGCCCACTTTCAGTCAGCAAGTCCAGGAAGAGGAGTGTTCACTGCTGGTAACTGTGATTGAAAAAGTGATTCATGCTTCCTCACATTTGTGTCATTGATTATCATGCCTGATCGTTCATGTTTTTCAATAATTACAACGCTGTTTGAAAGAAATTAACGCTGTGTGAGACGCAAATGAAACAATGTTACTCATAACAGAAAACAAATTACATGAAGTATAAAAAGACAAACGTTTGAAAACCTATGATAGTTTGGAAATCAGGGTGTTTATTTATTCCATGTAAAATAAAAAAAAATGGCCGACAACAGTGCTACTTTTGCTTATGGGTGTACGAAGTGTACATTTACTACACCGCATTACTTACCAAAGTCCGTTTGTTTGTTTATTTCCAGCATGCAGACAAGGAGTACATTGGGGAACATCTCGTGTTTAATGTTTCAAAATCTCCATTCACACAATAATGTATGAAATTACGATTTAATCTGGGACAAAAGGTAGTTGAACGCTAAACTTGTTTTTTTCACTGATATTTCACTGAATATCTCCATGATTTTTTTTTTAATTATATGAATGTTTTATGAATTATTTTACTATGAATTTCTCACAGGGCAATTTTCAACCAGTATATAAATATCAAACCATTGAACTTGAACATAAACGTTATGAAGTCTCTTTACATAGGAGTAGATGTTCACAAATTATTTCTATTTTTGAAAACCTCATGAAAATCAGTTAAACATACCCTGTTGTTTATGTGTTGGAGAGTGCCTTATGATGCAGAATAGACTAAGTGTAACTTAACCATGTTAGTGAGTTCCTACTAAACTGCGTGCAGAATATCAAACATGTACAGTGAATGGAGTAACACTTAACACGAGGTTTGGTCAACTTCCTGGCTCAAGCTACAGTTAACGTGAGGTCGTTTGTGTATGAAAAAGTACACAGCCTTACGTTAGCTGGATATTTGAGTTGGGCACTGTATTCATAGTATAAAGTATAGCGCGTCAAAAACAGGGAATTCTGTATACCGTGAATCCGGAGGTGTTTAATCATGTTAGTGGTGCACCCTCCTTTGCATGATATGATGGCATTGCAAATTAGTTTTGTTTTTTTCATATATAATATAACATAGTTTATTTGTAGGCTTTTTTTATTAAATAGAATTTTATTAACAAACAAATTGGCAGTCCAATGCAGTGCAATTGAGTATAAAACATATCACTGCGCTTTACCGTTCATTTTTTTGCATAATTTCAGTCGACCTTTCGAGCGCAGTTGCACATTGTCCATGGTTGAAATGGATGAACTCTCAAACGGTTCCTGCCGCTTCTTCTTCGTTGGTGTTATGCGGCTGCTTTTTTCCAGTCGGCGGGCTGGTCAACCACCAAACGTAGGAATCGAAAATTTTTAAAAATGAATGATTCCGGGAGAATCGGAATGTTAGTTCTGTTAGTTCTGGCATTGTCTGTTCCCTTTGAGCTCAATGCTCGATGCCCAACCCTACTTCTGGGTGGTCTAATTCTAATTTGTTTTACTTTTTGTTAAAGTCTTTTGCACTTGTCGGCCACCAACATTAACCAGAAAAGAAATGTACCAACTCCTCAACGTTTTCACTTCCTATAACTCTGGGATTTGGTACAGTCCTCTTCCGGGTGGTGTAATTGTAATTTATTTTGCTTTTTGTTAACGTGTTTTGCACTTCTACTGCCGTGGAGGAAGTGGGAGAGAGAAGGATGTTGGCTAAGCTGACATCCATCATGGACAACACCTCTCACCCGTTACATGACACTGTTGTTTCCCTTAGCAGCTCCTTCAGCAGCAGACTGTTACACCCACGGTGTAAGGAGGAGAGGTTCCGCAGGTCCTTCATACCGACCGCTATCAGGCTCTACAACACCTGCACCACCTGAACCATGTTGTAGTCAGTATGTATTCTTTACACTGTATTCTTTACTTGCGTATCTTGCTTGCTGCTGTAACAAGTGAATTGTGGGATAAATAACGTACAAATACAAATACAAATACAAATATAGAATTTATCTCAAAAACCTACAATAAAAAATGCCAAAGTTTCCAAACCACAAAGGAAAAAGCTTTCCCAATTGACTAAGTTGCATATTAAAATAAGTTTGTAATTAGCGAATGTGACAAGATCATGTTTTTGTCAAAGGCATTCACATTCAACGTGGGAGAACAGAGCAAGAGATCAAACTAAATGACCTGTTGAAAATTGATATCACATTTTGTTCAATTTATGTAATCTAATCTAATTGAGAGTGGAATCAAACCGCTTCATCTCTTTGATTAATGCAGAGGAGGCTATCTTTCATCAGGGCTTGTCTCGGAGGCATCCGACAACACGATTTGGTCTCTGTGCAGTTGAGTCAAAACGCGGGCATGTTCCATGTGTCATAAAAACATTTGGGGATGGGATGCCAGTGTAAAATACGCAGTCAAAGGAGCTGCCAAGGTTGCAGTTTATAGGTTATATATTCTCAGGCTGCTGAAGATAAGGTTGTTTCTGCTGCTAGTTGTATGATTCATGTCGGCGACGATGCTGACACTGCGCTTGACTCTCATCAGTGTGGGTGTCTGAGGGCGTGAGCCCTTGAGGCCCCTACCTTGTACTAGGCACAATTGGTTACAATGTGTATCATTGCAGTACGGTGGCCTTGACGATACCGAAGGACAAAAATGGACAAGGTCAGCACCTCTTTCAAATACTTCATGCTGACTTTGTGTTGATACAGGAATATCCCACAGGTCACACCTTTTTCTAGCTAGCACATGCTGCAATGCAAAGCACAATCCAAATATAGATGAACTTCTGTAACAACATATGCGCACATCCACTTTTTTTTTGCTGATTTGGTGCGAAAGCATGGCAGCGTTGTGGGATAATGTATTCTCTTTGTACAAACACAGATATTTTGACCCCTCTCAACTCTAATTACCTTGTCTTTGGCAATCCTGTACAGGTCAAAGGTTGCTTTGGAACAAATTTGTGTGAGGCCTATTCTTCAGAGCCATTATCAATTCCAATCAAGCCTCATTGTTATGCATTCAATAAGGAACCTCCAAGGACCAAAGTAATACTGTGATTATTCTACTCCCCTGCCAAAAAACATTGGAACAATGCTGGTAAATAGAGTCGTGCTTGCATTAGGCAGCCGATTCCTGCATATGTTTAAACATTTAGTGGGATTCTTCAATCTGTACCGTTAATACAGGGTTTTAATTATGTTCTAGTGAGGTCACAGCAGGCCAAGCTCAATGAATATTATTTGGCATGTTTCAATAGAAATTATGAAAAATCTATACTTGCAAAGTTTTTGCACATTTTAGTGCCATATAGAGGAACTTTAGTAGTTTTGCCGTAGGACCTGTCATATAGAAGATCTTTGACCAGCTTTTTTGTTGTAGAGACCTCAAAACAGCAGATCACTCCTGTATCAAGGATCTTTGACTCACAGCTTCACATTATGCAGTTGTATCTTGTTTATCGTAGTTAATTGGTTCCAGACCTGACAGTGTTAAGTGAATTTCCGCAAAGTAGGATTTAATATTAGTAAATGAAATAATTTGGTAGTTCATAGAGCATAGAAAATCTGTTTATGACTTTCTGAATACGTTTTTTAAAATCATTATTAGAGCCCTGTAGACATGAAATAACACCCCTATAGTCACCTTTACACACCTATTTTTCTTTGTTTACGCCACAATGCACAACTCTAACGCGCCGGCTACGGGATGACTGCAGAGACACGAGACGGCTGCCGCATGCTACCGAGCCAACTAGTTAGCCTCCAGTTTGTTTATTCTAAACTTAAGAAAATGTTTCAAACAGAGTGGGGAAGAAGGACAAAGTAAGAAGCCAAAAACATACCACTTAAAAAAAGGTATAACTGTCCTCTCATATAAAGGATCTTTGGAGTTTTTGCAGTACATTCTTAAAAAGCAGAACATTCCTGTCATGTTGATGATCTTTGAGTAGCAGTTTTGTGACGTAGAGCCTTAAAGACAGCAGAGCACTCCTGTCATATCAACAATCTTTGTTTTGCAGTTTTGCAGGAGAGCTTTAAAAACAGCTGAGAACTCCTGTTGTATAGAGGATTTTTGACTCACTGTTTTGCATTATATCTTTGAAAAAGGTAAAACTGTCCAAACTGACTAGCAGTTTAGCCAGAGAGCCTTAAAAACAGCAGAACGTTACTGTCATGTGGAGGATCTGTGACTCTTAGGGGTGTAACTATTCATCTACTACATCGATGTATCGATTTATATTCCTATGATCCAACTACATCTATCTGTGTTTGGCAAGTTGCAATTCCGGGCGACATATATCAATCTAACATCGTTTAAAAGGTAATCAATCGATTGCATCGATACTAGGAAATAAAGCATTGGATTTAAGCACGGCATTTCTTTATATGAATGTGTGTTTTTTTTAGCACTTTTAATGATAAAATCGTTAAACGTTACTCGTGGCCACGTGCCAGCAGACAACAAAACGTAGCATGGCGGAAAGCAGAGAACAAGCTAGCGAGCGAGAAATAATTAAGCCACCATTGCAGTCCAGTTTGTGGAAACACTGACTTTTGCAAAGAGGGAGATGTTCTAAATAAGTCGCTCGCTGTTTGTAGGACAAGTAAAAGTCAAATCTCTCCAACCACCTACTAAAGCGCCGTGGGATTTCACGCAACACTGACAGTCCAGGCACCTCTCGTTCCCGCTACAGCAGCGGCACAAGGTAATGTCAGCTCTTACTGTACTTTTATTGAAAATGTATTGAATACTGAAAATTAGAAAAGAAAAGGTTAACCTATTGTTAATTCAACCTGAAGTGTTGGTTGCACTTTATTCAAATAAAAGGTGAATGCATTTGCCATTAATTGCTGTTTACTTGTTTGTTTATATCTATAATTAATTTATACCTGATTCCATTCTAGGAAGCTGGGAAACTTCACCTGCACTGTCCAGTATCCAGGCATTTATTTCACAATCACACTGGTTAAAAACTGGTTACATTTTTGGCTAAAAAGTTACTGAATGGATTTAAATTTACTGAATCCTTTCGAACCGTATCATCCTTGAATTGTATCGCCAACCACAAATCATGATATGAATCGACTCGTTAGTAAAGAAAATCGTTACACCCCTAGTGACTCTGTCCTTTTAAAAAGGAAAAACTTCTGTTTAAGGATCTTTGGAGTTTTTGCAATAAATGCAGAATTCTCCTGTCATATCAAGGATCTTTGACTAACAGTTTTGCAGTCCAGGCTTAAAAACAGCAGAGCGCTTCTGCCTTATGGAACATCTTTGGCTACAGGGGTTTTTGCAGTAGATCCTTAAAAACAACACATAGCGCCTGTCATTATAGATGATCTTTGACTAGCATTATTTAGGACTTTATTAGCCATTGTGTGTGGTAAAAAATGTTACGGTAGACAGCATAGCCTTGCAGTAGAAGTGATGGCAAAAAGAAAAAGTGTGATACTCAAAGAACCAGCAATGGAACCTTGGAAAGTGGCTATAAGTTTAAAAGGATACCATCACATTGCAAGAACGTACAGCCTCCAGCAGAAATACAATGTCTGACCATGCATCTGTACACCCTTGGTATTTGTAGCTCCAAAACGTGGTGAATTTTGCCTTTTCTTTGCTATTGATCTGCTAAAAGGCCAAAATCTCTGGTCTACTGCATGTGGCCTTTTTCATTTAAAGAGTAACCGCCTGTGGAGGCGCAGGGTCCTTGATGGATTTGTAGGGAACTTTTGTTGCTGATGTTCCACTCCTGTCCTCCTGCCCTCAGACTCACTTTCACAGCATGGCTTTCATGTTGAAAAGGCAGTCGGCCAGGTAGTTTATTATTACATTTAATCAAAAACTGGAGCTTAATTTAATAATATATTGTTTTGACATGGTGATCAGCAGGGATAATTTACAGTACAATCATAAGGCCAGTTTTATGCAAGTGGCTCAGGAGCTTGTTATTAATGTGTGAATAATTACTGTGGTCTTTTAACTTGCATGCAGTGTGCTCATTACAATAATTAAATTGTGATGACCATAACAAATGGATCATGAAATACCAGGATATGTTGGTATTATTATTATACTGTATATGTATGTATTGTTTTTCCTCAGTGATTTAGATAAAGTGCAACAGGAAAGAGCTAAATGATGATGTTACATTACAGCAGACAGAAGTGCTGATTCGATACATGCATTCCAAGATGATCCTCATTTATTGTAATTGCTATGGTTGATATTCCACACTAACCGGTGGGTGTTCACATATTTTTTTCCTTTAATGTGAGCAGGAAGAAGATTATTATCTGGTGCATCCTGCTATCTCCACAGTTCATTAGCAGTCAGCAGGTTATTTCATGATTCAAATGCAGGTTTAATTGTCTTTTTTTTTTTTTTTTTTACAGATGAGACTGCTACAGATAATTTAAAACACAACTTGCATAATAATCGTGCCAATTAGATATGCACTTTTTTGCTTTCAGTCAACTATAGCACTGCCATCCGTATGCTAAAACAGTAGAACCTCCAGTCAAACACCCCTTTCAACCCTACCGTATTTTGCCCTTCTTTCCTGTCGCCCTCCTGTTTAGTTTTTCATAAATTCCCTGTATTTTAAATTCCCTGTGGTGACGGTATCAGTGTTTTTTTTTTTGCTTTTTTTCCCAGAAAATATACATATTTTAAGTGTCTTTACTCCTTCTTTGGCTTTTTTGTGACGCTACCACAGAAGGGTGTAACTGAAGTGAACAAACTATCAGTAATTACTGGGACACGGAGAAGGGGTAGGATTAAATATGATCTGCTTCCTCCTACTCCTTTTCTGATGTGTGCAAGTGTAAACATATGATGTTCTTGAATGTTACTTGTTAAAGGTGCTGTCTGTCATAGTTAGGTACAGCAGTGGGGGCGCTAGTGGTTGAACGTTCTATATCCCGCCCTCTTCCTGCTCAGCCACGATCGCTAATTGTCGATAGCTTCTCTGAGAAGGTGTGTATGTGCATCTGTGCACGAGCCATGAGTAAGAGAAAGCTATTCACGCCACTCCCCCTTTCCGGGCCGAACGACAAATCTCATTCAGTATAACTTGGAATTGTGAAGAATATAAACGTTTTTTTGCACAGTCTGTTCTCTAAAATCACTACAGTTGTATGGCGTTATATTTGTGCCAACTTTTGAGGTAGCAAAGGCAGATTTTGAGCACAGAAATGAAACTCCAGCGTAAAATAAAATAGTGTGAGCGAACATAGATGATGTTTGTGCTCAATAAATGTGATTTGAGAAAATCTGAGTTACGTAGGTATGTATAATGTTGCTGTTTAAATTATTATGGTTAAAAATACAAGGTTTCTCTCTCAGCTGGAGATAAATCTGACGACGAATTGATGCTTTTTCCAGTAACACATAAAACCAAAATAAATATAAAACAACTTTGTTTCCAAAAACCTGAGGCTTGGTAGTTGTTTACCATTGCTTCCGGGATAATATAACATGCGAAGGACAACTGTATCACCGTTACTATATTCTTTTATTTAGTCTTTCGTGAATTTATGCATTTCATGGCCTCTGTGTTGCACTGAAAAGCAAAATGGCATAAAAAAAAAGTTTATCACAGTTAAATGTTGAGGATGTTTCAGTATTCGGCAGTATATACAAGTAATTTATACAACTTAAAAGAAGATTTGCAGCCAAAACAGCAGATGTTAGTGGCAGGTTGCTCATTTGGCTCACTCGGGAGGTGATCATGAGACATATTGCTGTTATTCCCAGCCTTCACTCCCGTATGTGCACACACACACACACACACGCACACTTCGCCCTTCCTCCACATGACTGTAATGTCAATATGTCGTAGAGTTTTACCCAAATATATTTTGCAATTTCCCATTCTCAATCATTGACAGGACTATTTGCTTGAATCACACGTGACACCAACGCACAAACCACGCCGCACGCAGCATATGGGCCGACTGGTATCTGCCTGTGTCATTTAATAACAATAAAAATAAAAAGACTGTCAAGGATGTTTGATTTCCTTTCTTTCTCTCCCTTGTGTCATTTCACAAAAGGTCCTTTTAGGATCATCTTTTTTTCAACCTCTCATTTTGAAAGGCTCAATTTCTTTCACACCTTTTCATGGCCTCTAATTGGGTTCCATTGATTTACTCGGGCACTATGGTGACTTGGCTGCCTTCTCTGCTGACCCTGCAAAAAAAAAAAGAAAAAAATCAGGCAGGCTGTCTAACTGGCCCTGCTGCACACACACACACACACACACACACACACACACAATTCCCAATACAAGCAGTGAATGATTGTGTCAGTGAGCTGGAAGTGAGTCAATCTGCCGCTACTGTGTCCCTCACAGTGGACCCACAGATTAGTGGCTCACACAAAACAAAAACACAATACAAAGGTCTCGCGGTGTGACATTGGGTGGAGGTGTGGGTAAGGGCGGATGAGTTGAGGGCGACGGGACCAAATGGCGCATCATCAAGAGACTCGGTGACACACAGCCAGTCAGCTGTTCTCCGGGCAACCACCTTGTCACCTTGGGCTCACTGGAGGAAGTGTAAGGACGAAAGCCTGCTGGGAATAGGGTGTGAAGGATAGGCCGGAGAGGAAGTACAGCCAGGTGCCCACTTGTCCATATGTGGCAACAACTGTGACTGTGAATGAGGACTGAGGGTCCATTGATTTTAACAGAACATTCTAAATTGGGTTCCAAACTGTATTATGAAGAGTGCTGAAAGTATAGATTTTAGACTAGTGCTCCTTCTTGTCAAACATCACACACACTCAAACGTACGACACCAGTCTCAGAAGATCCAAATCAAAGTCATTTGGTCACAAAAAGCTTCTCCATCAAGTCATATCTAGGAGCAGTCACAACCTACCAACATAAAACCAACAACAACGCCAAACATAGCTTCACAAAACCAACACTTCCTCTTCGGATTGCCTTCGCCCGTTGTCCGTTGCGCTTGTATTTATCACGAAAAGAATAAACATCAAAAGAATCCTTTTGGTTGCTTACTGCGCTCAAGTCTCAAGAAAGACAACAAAGTCTTGTGGGATGTGCAGTAGTCTTCTTTAAGATTGGAGGAGGTCTTTCATGGCATCATGTATGATGATGGTTCAAACACTTCTATGTACTTCAGGTCACATTTGGATGGATGGATGGATGGATGGATGGATGGACGGATGGATGGATGGATGGATGGATGGACGGACGGACGGATGGATGGATGGACGGATGGATGGACGGATGGATGGATGGATGGATGGATGGATGGATGGATGGATGGATGGACGGATGGATGGATGGACGGACGGACGGATGGATGGATGGATGGACGGATGGATGGACGGATGGATGGATGGATGGATGGATGGATGGATGGATGGACGGATGGATGGATGGATGGATCTTAAGGAGATTCTAAGTCGAGCTTCAAAATGCAAAAAGGAGAAATGGGGTGAGCAAAAAAATTAAGTAAGCAATTTATTGCAAACAATATAATATAATAACACAATGGTAAAGATTGTATTTAGAAAGTCATAAACAGGTTTATGACTTTCTAACTATGAAAATATTCCATTTATTAATATTGAATCCTACTTCACGGAAATTCACTTATCGCGGTCGTGTCTGGAACCAATGAACCACGCAATAAACCAGAGGTGTCTGTACACTGGAATGGGCTGTTAAAGGGTTAAGACCATGTGTACCTCACAGTATATACTTACTTCCCCACATAACTCACTGATTTAGCCAAAGTGTTATCATGTTGTTGGTTTCAATGCAGTGATGGTGATGTCGGCAATAACATTGCTAACAATTAGTTAATAGTTTTGTTACCCCAAATAAGTAATAAGTATGACTGTTTCGATACAGTGTTATCACTGTGGCTGTTGATATTATTTCATTATTTCCATAATGGTCTTTATGACCGTTGTAGACATTTGCTGTTATAGTCCTGTTGTTGGTTCCTGTTGCTTTGTTATTGTTGTTGCAATTGTTGTTCTTGCTGGTGTTGCTGTCTTCGTCTCTAAGTTGTCTCTCCTCTTGTCCCCGCACTCCTCCCTTCTGTCTTCTTTTTTTCTTCTTCTCTGTCCACTCCTGATCCGGTCCAGCCGCTCCAAATTAGCATAACAACTTAGTCAAATTAAATCTATGGAACAGGAGAAGAGTATCTTACACTTTTCCCTGGCAGAGAACATCTGTTTAGCATGTAAGGACATTTAGATCAACAATACTATCTGCCCCAATGGCTGCACGGGACATAACAAAGGTTTAAGACCATACCTCATAGGATAAGGTCATTAAACATGGATGAGAAATCCATGAAAAAGTCTTAACAGTGTTGTTGTTTCCTCCCGTCACCTTGTGTCCACCTTCTGCCATGCATTATAAATGTCTGATTATGAGACAAACTCCTCAAGTGTGCACCATGCTAGATTTGGTATTCAGCTCACAGCCATTGCTGCCGTCCCCTCCTACCCTTATGAACAAACACAGGAGTGTGCACACACACATACACACACACACACACACACACATTCATGAACAAACGTATTGCTCACAACTGCTGTGTCAGCGAGACTGTGACATGAATCAGCCTCATGCAAGTGTCATCTTTGTAAACGTTCAATTGTAGCCCGCCTGTTTCATTTTGATGTACTGCACATGGCTCACTAGTGTCTCATCATCATTGAATTCTTTTCATACTTAGGATATATGAACAGATTTCAGTGGACTTAATGCACATTTTAATACATAGAAGCGCTAGCAATAACTATTTTATAGCATCGCATCCCCATAGCATTGCAAGGTACTTGAGTGCAACAATAACGTTCATAGTTATTCTTTAATAAACGTAATATACCTCAAAGGAGCCTGTTTTCATGAGCATTTTGTAGGACTTTTTAAATAATTGAACATATTCCTCACTTTTATTTTTACTCACTTTTTAAATTTTTATTTTAGGCAACATCTTTTAAATATTTATGTTTATCAACGAGCGAAAAAATGTCAAAAGAATTAAAAAGAATAAAAGTGTGGTTTGATGTAAACAAATGATCGATAAATGTGGAAAAACCTAACTTCGTGATATTCAGTAACAGAGGGATAGACTCTGGCGCTTCAGTTAATATAGATGGTATTGAAATTAATAGAGTAAGAGAAATCAAGTTTTTGGGTGTAATTCTGGATGAGAAGTTGTGTTGGAAATCACATATACAGTACACAAAGGTAAAAATATCTAAAATAATAGCATTGTTACATAAAGTAAAGGACTCACTGGATAACAAAGCAATGTATATGTTGTACAACACCATGATTGTTCCACATCTGACTTATTGTATTGAAGTGTGTAATATTGAAGTAATATTTATTTTGCATAAAGAGCAATAAGAATAATCAGTAGAAAACAATACAGAGACCCAACAAATCCACTATTTCTTAAGGTAAAACTATTGAAATTTTATGAATTAGTAGAATATAATATATTGCAAATTATGCTGAAAGCTTATAAAAAAAGTTTGCCAATTAATATTCAGAAAAGATTTGAAAGAAGACAAAGTAAGTATTTGTTAAAAGGTATAATGATTTTCAAAAAAACAAAATTCAGGACTAAAATGATGGAACGTTGTGTTTCTGTAAAAGGAGTCAGTTTATGGAACAATCTAAATAAAGAAACTAAAGAATCCAAGTCTGATACCATATTTTAAAACATGGTTAAAACGAGTATGTTGAGGAAATCTGAACTATTCCAGTTATGATTGGCTGTCATACCATGGTTATTTTTGTTGTGGGAAATGGCATTGGTTGAGTTATACTTGAAATGTGTAACCACCTGTGCGGCTGGTTACTATAGGTATATTTTTTTGTTTTTATTGTTTTTAAATATGATTTTGTTTGTGGCTGAAAAAGGGCAGAGATAATAAGACTTGTCTTCTTTCTGCTCCCTTTCATTCTGGTTTTAAGAGTGTTTGGTTTTATGTTATAGGGTTTTAATATTGTTTGTTTGTTTTCTTCTTTCTGGAATGGAATAAATGTTTCAATAAAAAAACAATAAAAAAAATAGTCCGTTCCAGAAGGTCAGACTCAAACCAAAACGGACTCTAACCAAAGCAAATCCACCCAAAAATGTTAACTCTAAACACATTTTATAGACAATAATTACAGTTTTACATACAGAAAACACGAAATAAAAATTACAAAAATAATTACAAATGACAAATGAATGAGTTACTAATAACAACATAATAATAATCATCATAATAACAGCATGGGCTACTGTTGCAGCTGTAACCCACGCCAAGCTAAAATTCAACTTAGCCACTTTGCCGTCCTCTAAACAACTGGACCACATTAACTACGACACACACAAGCACAAGTTTTATTTATGTCTTGAATGGTTTATTTACTCTTGTTATGTCTACTGTACGATTACTGTATATTTAGATTTAATTATGGGTACGACTGAATCAATTAATTCGAATTTTAAAAATATTACTATTAATGCAATGGGAAAATGTCAGAATACTCTGATTTCCATTTTCTATGCCAGTGTTGTATTGAGCAGTTGATGCAGATAATGCTGCCTGAAGGAGTTGTGCCATCACGTGAGTGTCACTCAACCTCCCTTAGCTGACATTACTTTGTGCTTCTTTAGACAGCAAAGTAGTTCAGACTGAAGCAGGTTGCTACCAAGTAATGCACTCAATTTTGACTCAATTGCTTCAAAATGTACAATCTGGGTCAACATGTCTGCTAACTCACTATTGATGCTTTTCCATTGGCCAGGTACCAGGAACTACGACTAGTATCTGCCACAATGCATTGTAACATTTAATACAAGACTAGAAATGAAAAAAAAAATGCTAACATTAGCTTACACTGTTGTTGTGCCTCATCTCTGGACACTGCAGTACTAAACTCCGTAGTCTCTGCTTTGCTGCAACTGCCCTCCGTTTCCTCTTGAATCACATTGCTGGGAAGTAAATACATTTTAATATATTGTTATTCATTCATTCCATGCCATCCCATTCCATTTTCCTCCGCTTATCTAGGTCTGGTTTGCGGGGGCAGCAGTCTCAGTAGGGAAGTCCAGACTTCCCGGAACCCGGCCACCTCTTCCAGTTTCAATTTGTATGCGTGCAATACTGCTTTTAATGTGATTCCACTTATAAGGCTTTTGTCTGTTTTGGTGTTGTGCCATGAATCAAGTGAACTTAAGTGACCTTGTCGCGTTTCCAGAGATAGAAAGACTTCATAGCCATTGTCTAGATTAAAGCCATGAATCGTAAATTGTAGTTGGCTGACACATTTTTGGTAGGCGATTATTGAAAGAGTCCAGGAAAACAAAAACACATCAAAAGCAGAGATTAAATTAGACATGCTTAATAGTTTGTGGAAATATGCGAGACAAAGCAATATTTAGGATCATTTACTCACCACAAAGCTTCACTGTTGGACATTTACCGTGTCATTATATGCTTGAGGAAATTATTTGATTTTTATGACTGAGGTAGAAATAGTACTACTGCTGGATGCTGCTCTAATCATCCCATTGTGTTCCAAATGTATGTTGCCACCCGTGCATGCATTGTGAAGACCATAAACATGGTAAGCTAATCATTTGTAGGCATGTTGTATGAAGAATACATTCCTGAGGGGTTTTCTCACTTGGCATTGGCTGAAGGGTCTGTTATTATTTCTAACAACGTTCATGGCTCAGCTCACTAATTTGCTGCAGCTCTGGCGGTTTCGTTCTACCATGTAAATGCGATCCAGTTTGCTGACAAAGTATTTCTGTTGGCTGTCGTCTGTTCACAACATTTAAGAAAAAAAGTGATAAATAAGTAGGGTATAAAAATAGAAAGGGACTCAGTAGAGCGCAGATATTTGCCAAGGAGGAAATATTGTTGTATGCAAAGAAAAATAAAATAAATACTTTTATTTGCAGTGTTGCATGTATAAAAGTTTGATTGTATTCATTATGAAAAATGATGAAGTCCAAGTCTGGAGGCGTGGTTATGAACATTTCCAAAGGCCCTACTCTCATTAACATTAATCTAAACTGCTCTCATTAAGCCTCTCCTGAAGAAGAGCAGTGTTGATGCCACAGCACTGAACAACTATCGGCCCATATAAAACCTGCCATTCTTGGGAAAAGTCGTAGAAAAGGTTGTATACCAACAGTTTACTGACTTTCTCCTCTCTAACAATGTGTTTGATACTTTCCAGTCATGCTTCAGGCCCCACCAAGGCACCTCAACTTTGGCAATGTTCAAACCCAGCCTGAAAACACTTCTATTAAATTGTGCATACGACAACTGAAACTATTTTATCTGCACTCTTTATTCTTAATGTGGCCACATGTTGGCCACACGGTCAGAAGATCGGGTTCAAATCTCCGCTTGGGCATCTCTGTGTGGAGTTTGCATGTTCTCCCCGTGCGTGCGTGGGTTTTCTCCGGGTAATCCGGTTTACTCCCACATTCTAAAAACATGCATGTTAGGTTGACTGGCGACTGTAAATTGTCCATAGGTGTGAATGGGAGTGTGAATGGTTGTTTGTCTATATGTGCCCTGCGATTGGCTGGCGACCAGTCCAGGGTCTATAAATCTCAGCCAAAAAAAAATAACCACCTTCCGGTCCCTTCGGCATCACTAGGGCCAACTCGGCATAACACTTCCTGTATTTGGTAAGTCCGTCAAAATAAAAGCATGCCAGTCCCACATGCACGGTTAAGCCACACATTCAGTTCAGACTTTTCACTGAAAAATAAAAAAATCTCACCCATATTCAACTCTTGTTGTGTTCCCACATACTCCGAAAATCCCAAGTACTTTCAAGTCATCAGAAGAAAGTCTGATTCAAGCCTACTGTAAGTTATTGATGTCCAAGTCCAAGACAGGTTAGGAGTCTTTGACGATATTGTCAAGCTGAGTTCAAAGTCATCAAAATTGTGACCAAGTCGCGTGACTCGAGTCCACAGCTCTGGAGAGTGCATTGTCTGGTGGAGGTTTTGTAATGACCAGACATGTGCCCTCGTCATGTTTCACATCACGTAGCGCAATAGTGTGGATTTATTGTATATTTCACTTGTGTGTAAGCAGATACATATAAGTACATTTTCGACATACTGACATGAATATCCTAATCTAGTCATCCATGTAATTGTTTAATAGTGTAAACATGTATTGATACTACACGTTGAAGCGGAAAACTATCCTAAATGACAAAATACACTAATGTAGCATTATTTAATGAAAACATTATACTTGTGAAAGATTCCTTCAAAAGGGATGCACACTTAGAAGATGTACCACTTTTACAGCACGTTTCCTTGGCATACGCATGCGCAGTTGCGCTAGATGGCAAAGGTTGACACAGTCTGCCTTCTTTTTATTCTCTGCTGCGAGCATTGAAAACTCACCATACTTAGCAAAGTGCTTGTTCTTCAAATGTCATATTAAATTTGTTGTGTTGAAACTTTTCAATATGCTATGTTTTGTGGAATGTGTTGCAGGATACAAACTTTACATCACTCTCATAAATCACATAAAAGTTCCACACAGCAGACATGTTTGTTTGGGGTTTGTCGCCGTATGCCTGCCCAGTGTGACGAAAAGGGGGAGGGGACACGACACTACACACAGACTGCAGGCTGTGTGCCAAAGGTTATCGATTTTTGTAATCAGCGTTGAGAGGCATGGATCGGCATATGCCGATCGTGTGCTTTTTTTCTGATTCGAATCGGAACACTCTTAACAAACACTATATAAAAATGCTCTGCAAAATACCTGTATACAACCATATGCAGAACTATGTACAAATAACAGACTTCCTTGATATTATAATTTGAAGTAATATTCGTTGGGCATTTCTTTACATATGAATCAATGTGAGCACCCACTGGCAGCCGTAGCACCCTTAGCATTTGCCTATTGCCTAATGGATCAGTTGCCTGTGCATGTGCTCGAGCTTGAGCAAATGTACCATGGACTTAAGACTTTTGAGTCTGTCTATTTATTTCTAGGATGCAATGTGATAGTTATCATTAATAACTTGTTTGAGGCATGATCACATTTTTAAAAATTATACTACATGTCTACATTGTGTTTGTGCATGTGCTCATGCACAAAGCAAATAGGGACTTTTGAGTTGTTCTGTTTATTTCTAGTATGCAAGGTGGCAGTTGTCACTCGTTGGTGGAAGGAGCGTTCACATTGGCACAGAAAGCAATTTTAGTATGATATGCACAAAATTGTAATGGTTTCTGGTTGTGCACGTGTATGTGTACAAGATGCGTACACTTGTATGTGTTTCAAGTAAAGCAGTGGTGTAGGTTTTGTGTAAATCTTGCTAATATAACACACTAGCCAACCAACAAACAGAGGCGCTCACTTTTGCACTTGGCAGGGGGAATGATCACTTCTACCTGACCTCGTTGTATAGCTTAAGGCTCCATCTTTATATAAATCGATTTCATTCAGGCCTTTGTTATCACAGTTATGTGCCACAAGTATATTTAACCTAATCTAACTTGACAAGGTTAATTTTTGTGCGCCCCGCCGTACAGTAAGACAGATTGCTGACCTTTCGACACCCGCTTTCATGGTCAACTTTTAATTAGGTCTCCCCTCTCACTTCACTGCTTTGCTTTTCTAATGCGGGTGGATTGCAAAATCACATATATTAGATGTGATGCAGGCTGAGTAGGTTAAGTGAGCCTTGCCCCCCCCCCCCTTACATTAATACTGATTGCCCAAGCCTTCGCACATGAAAAGGTTACATCCACCTTCAATTAAATTTCTGGTGCTATATGTTAATGTAAATGTTAGAATAATAGTAGCAAGGTCAAGAGCCAGAATGTTAATTCCCTTGTGCCTAATTTACTTTGTTTCCTGAAGGGTCAGAAATTACTTCTCATAAATGCATCATTACACCTTTATTTCAGCTCCTGCCTGTGGGATAAATTAGACAGACGTCACCTTGATTGCTGCTTGCTGTTCCAGCTCCATAGGTCATTAATGCTTTCGCCACCAATGCGCTTTTAAATTATACGAGTTTCTGTGTAGAAATGGGCTCGTCCCACGCACAACTCCCCAGTGTTGTAAAAAAATAAACAAAAAAAAAATGCAAGAGTGGAACCTATAGGGTTGTCTCATAGGAAATAATGGAAATATAATAATCAGTTCTAGGGTCGAGATGTGGCCATTCTAAAACCTTTATTAAATGTACATACATTGTTTTAGGTGCCATTTGAAATATACTTCATGTCTTAACAGACTTATAAAAAAGTGAATTGCTATTAAAATAAATCATTAAAAACAACAAAGTGTATTCTTAACCTTAACTTTGATGTGTAGTGACTAGTGTAGAATACTACATGTCATTCACAGCGTCTTTGAATGCGTGTTCTGAAGGCCTTATGGTTGTCATTTTGCCATTTTATGCTTAAAAATGCTTAATTTAGGCAAAAAATATGTAAAATTTGCTTCAGCATGCATACATTATTTTTTGACACAAGTGGATATCACGTTTATGGCATACCTACTAACTTTTTCAAGTGTCGCTGAACAATTTTGCTCTCCTGTTGTGATTATACAAATTATGTCATCCTCAAAACACAATTTTTGTGTGGTTGTTTAATGAACACAAACACATAGTGTGTCTAGCCTTATAATGGTGATAGCTTGGTAGCTCACCAAAGTGTCAACGCATATTTGATTCAACTCTGAGTAGTTTTTTATTAAAGTTTAACTGTTCATCTTCCACTGCTTATCCAAGGTCGGGTCGCAGGAGCAGCAGCCTAAACAGGGAAGCCCAGACTTCCCTCTCGCCGGCCACTTTGTCGGCAGATCCCGAGGTTTTCCAAGGCCAGTTGAGAGACATAGTCTCTCGAACGTGTCCTGGGTTTTCCCCGAGGCCACGGGTCGGACATGCCCTGAACATCTCCCAAGGGAGGCATCTGGGAGGCATCCTGACCAGATGCCCAAGCTACCTCATCTGGTCCCTCTCAATGTGATGTAGCAGCGGTTGTACTCTGAATTTCTCCCGGATGACTGTGCGTCTCACCTTCTATCTAAGGGAGAGCCCAGCCACCCTATGGAGAAAACTCATTTTGGCCGCTCGTATCCGCGATCTTGTCCTTTCGGTCACTAGCCAAACTTCATGTCCATAGGTGAGGGTAGGAACGTAGATCGACCGGTAAATTGAGAGCTTTGCCTTTCGGCTCAACTCTCTCTTCACCACAATGAACTGAAGCAGAGTCTGCATCACTGCAGACGCCGCGGCAATTCACCTGTTGATCTCGCGTTCCATCCTTCCCTCACTCTTGAAAAAGAGGTACACTCCTGATCTAAATCTGAAGACCAGTTGAAAAATTGCTAGAATTTGCAGAAGTAGAGCTACAATATGCAAAAGCAAGAAGGGGGAGTGAGACAAAAACACGTTAGGAACTAGGAATTTAAACAAAAACCAAAAAAAACTGAAATAGGTTGTTTATCAGCTGATCAAAAGTTTAAGACCACAGGCTATAAAAGCCAAAATTTTGAATACATATATATATATTATGTGAGGATTACTGCTTGAAGGCTTCATGAATTTCCACAGTCTTAGAAGTGTAAAGAAAAACGAATCACTGTTAAAATCAATCATTAAAAGCAGTAAAATGTCTTTTCAATCTAGAAGTTGACCATGGTTAAAATGGAAAAAAAAACCCTCACCCTTAACACTGTCGACAAGTAAGTGAAGGATGCAATGACAGCCAAGGCAATTACTGAGTGCTTGGGAGGCGAGTTTCTTCACTTTGACTTGGTACATTCTATTTTTCTCTTATTATAATCATCAACTTATTGTCACTTAAGCCATATTTTACTGAGCAGCCAGGACACAGATCTGTGTAACACTTTCCAGTTTTGCATTTAGTTCCTTTTCCTGTTCTATGGTTATCATTTCCATCACTAGTATCCTTCTGTTGTGGAATTATAAAAACAGAAAAGACGAATCCACAATTTTATTAAGTGCGACTTTAGATGTTTGGGACTGTATACATGAGAAGTGAATTTGTCTCAGCGCATCCCTTTGAGCACGTAAGAGCGAAAGGGCCCAAATGTGTTGAAATAACACCGAAATTGATCCTGACAGTCGGGCACTTATGGATGTCACAGGCTCCCAAATGTGATGACAAATTGTATTGTGGGTAGACTTTAGGATTGTAGCGGGAACGTGTCATCTTGCATTACTGTGCGGGAGACTTAGGGATCAGGTTAAATAAAGTGACAGTGAGACACGGAGGCTTAGGAGGACCATTGTGGCCAATAGAATTGTGTCTATCTTTATTGAAGAAAGGGAAAAGCTAATGATCCAAAGCATACCACATCAGTAAAACATCTACTCATCAGGGCCACATGCAGACAAATGGAAAGATGCTGGCAGCCACTTTAATATTCATGCTTTTGTTAATTAAAATTAAAAAATCAAGTGATCACGGTTATGGGGGGTTGTTTCTAACTCTGTAAAGCACTTTGGGTTACATTTTATCTGTATGAAAAGCGCTGTAAAAAAAGTTTGATTTGATTTGAAAAAAAAAATGTAAAAAGCCTACATCTCAGCTCTGTGTAGTTTTTAGAAGTATGATATCTTCTCATCTGATAAAATTGTTTCTCATAACATCCTGTAACCTTTTACATTTCTTTTGTCAGTGGTGTGCCGTCAGCTACTATCAGCAGCACTGACCTACATTTACAACTTCAATTGTAGTATTTGTTCCATGAAATTGTATTAATTTATTCCCAACAGTCTATTTTCTTCATTTCAGAGTGTGTTTCTTGGTTGCACTGCTTCCAGTAGTGTATTTTTTTGTCCAATCAGTCCAATTCCGCTTCTAAATGTTGCCATGCCAATGTAATTTGCCCAGGGCCTTCATAATCAAGAGTGCCGTACTCAATGGAGCTGTTTTTTTTAACCAATCAGATTTCAGATCCACCTCACAAAGCCACAGTGACATCAGCATTTTTTTTTGTCCTCTGATTCGTTACTCAGAGCAAAACTGTTCGACAAGCCAAGTTACGTCTACAATGGCTGACAGAAGAAGTGAAATTGACATCTGTGGTAGATGTATTTTATTGAAGTGTTTTTTGTTTTTGTCATGTTATTAGATAAATATTGATTCTGAACTGCTTCTGATATTTTACTGCAGAGGTTTGGAGTTATTTGAGAACCTTTTACCACCAAGCCATTCTATTTATACTTGTTACATTTGGCTGAGTGCCAACTTTACAAGCAACGGAAGACACCGATGGAAGTTGCCTCCGCTTGAAGTTACTCGCAGAAATCAGGCATATCGGTGACGATGTATTCAAAGATAAAGGGCTAAGTGGGTGTCTTCCTTCATTAATAATGGCACTGTAGCAACCTCGCAGTTAGGTATAGTATTGGAGTTTGTTTTTTGTTAAGCGACTGGATGGCGCCATGTGTAATGATGCAGCAATACAGTATATATTATTATTATTATTAACTTTCTTATGTTTTTAGCAATACTGGCTCTAACAGTGTCTGCCAATAAAAAATCTGATGGGTTAAGTCTCCACTGAAGGCCCAGGTACCAAATGCACCGCCAGCCACGGGTATTTTTAGTGTGGCTCTAATCCCTAATCCTTTGTAATGTTCTAAAGCAGGCCATGTTTAATCATACAGTGGAACCTCGGTTTGTGTCCGCCCCGGTTAGCATGTTCTGCGTCGAAAATGTACGCCATAATTTTGCCTCGGTTTTTGTTTCGGATTTTCCAGCTATGGTATGCTTCTTGTTGTGTTCTTAATATACTGTGTGAGGCCAACTGTGTTCTTAATGTATTTTTAAAGACAAACGCGTCGTATTAGCTTGCCACTACGTGGAAACAGGCCCCGGTAGTCAGCTGCGTTACCCATCTCTGATATTGACTCAGAAATGAAACACAAAAGACATATTTTAGTTTTACAATTATAGTTTTACATGCATAAAACAATTCCAAATTCATATAAATGATGAATGAAGGGGATTAAAAGGCAAGTTTATATAAAGTACATTAATTCGCCAATTTAGTCAAAGTATATTATATTAAATAACTGTAAACTACAGCTGCCGATGTTTTGATACAAAAAACTGGACATCATCAGCTGACCTTGACAAGAATTTTTTCCAAAAAGGACCCCCAAAAGTATGCCTGACAGCCAGCAAAATATTTCATGAAGCCCCCGTACATTTTGCGTTAATATTGATTAATATCTTCTGCTTCTCAAACACATCGAACATGACAGACACGCTCAGTCTTGAGCATTAACTCCAGGATGGGACGCTAAAAATATTCCCAGCAATATTATGATGTTAATTGAATTTGTTTTACCCGCATCGCAATTGCAAAGGACATTGCGACATCTCCCTGCATGCAAAGCAGGAAAGGAAATGTGTTAGCTTTTTCATGGCTGATTAGATTTTCTATATGTGCATACTAACATGCTAAACAGGATTCTCCTAGCAATGTCCTTCAAGAGCCACATGATGATCATTTATCTTGCCAACCAAAGTGAAAACATTTTGCTTGTGGCTTTTGAGTCCCTCACTAAAATCCAGAACAATTTGTCGGGTTGACAGAAGAATTGATGTTGATCATTTGTGCAAAGGCGGCATGGACTTTACGTCCCTCTCCCGTTGGCAAACAGAGCTATTTATTAGAAAGATATGTTGGCTTTCTGAATTGGAGGTTAATTGAAATGTAGGGTTAATTGTTTATTGAATTATACAGTGTTTGCCTCATGTAAAGCATTATCTTTGTATTTAATGGTGCTGCCCCTTTAAATACCAAACTCTGCCTCTAATCTCCATTAAGCAGAATTTCATTAAAAGATAAATCCTCGTTCGCTGTGACTGTCACACATCAGAGCACAGAGTGACAGTACATGACAAATTAGTTGTCAACAATATTGATTTGTCAACATTTCATCTGGGATCGACCCACGGCATGCAAACTCATTCGCAAAACTTTGGAATTTGAGTTAATAAGAGTTTCAAGAATAGAAAGGTTTCATCAAAAGCAATACAGTATATCCTTGCCTGGAGAAACATGCTATTAACATCCTGCTGATATGTTTCTGATCCAGTCCAGTGGGAGTCCAGTTTGCTTGTGTTTTGTTTTGCTACACCCTAAGGCTGTGGCAAATGGAATATTGCTAATGATGCCACCTTATTCTGCAAAACTGTTCTTACACCTGACGCCACTGCTTCCAGTGGTGCTCCTTTATAGCACTCTGCTTTCTCCAGGATTAGCAGACATTATAATAAACAACAACTGACAGGCAGACAATCGAGGGATTTAGGTGTGATTGATTCGAAACTCAAGATATTTTAGTTGTTTCCCACAGAGGAACATTAGATGGCCCATTAGCTGGGCTCCGACTTTACAGGTCAATTATAAACCAAACACTTTTTCAGCAACAAAACAGGAAGCAGTCAAGTTTGTTCAAAAGAATGCCGTCTGATCCAAGACTTGGATCCAATGAGTGCTGTCAAGCAACTGTTTTTCATTCTGGTAAAGAGAATAGCTACAGTCAGTCTGGATTACTAAAGAAGTTAGAATCTTCAGCACTATTTATGAAAATATGTAATATTTTTTGGTGTCTGGGACAGATTAATAGGATTTAGATTATTTCCTATGGGAAAATTTTCCTTGGTTTTTGTCCCTTTTGGTTTTCTTTGAAATCTTTTGGAATGAATTAATAATGAAAACTGAGGTACCGCTGTAGATATCTCAGCTCATATGTATAATTTTGAGAGTAAAGTACAGTCGTCCCTTGCCGCCTCGCCTTTCAAATTTCACAGTTTCTCACTATCACGGTTTTGAAAAATTATATTAATTAATAAATCATGCTGTTTTGTAGTTGAATAAGTCATATTATTCAAAACTATTGCATATTGAAGCAAATTGAAATTATTTTTTGCCTAAATTGAGCATTTTCAAGCTAAAATTAACTAAAATACAAATATAAGGCATTTAGAAGACGCATTCAAAATATGTAATATTCTACACTGGTCACTAGTGGAAGTAATATTACTGTAATGTTCAGTGAGACATACAATCACCAGACTTGATTGTCGGAAAAACAGGCTTTTATTACAGGCTTGAATGATCGCACAACAGGCACAAAATCCCTAATAAAAACATAGGCAACGCCAAGCTGAAACTAAACTCTGAACCCCCGACGTCACTTCCTGTCTGCCCACCACTCAACTCCGCTAAACCGTAATGCATTTATAGCAACACACATAAGGATGAGTCTTATTTATGTATTAAATGGCTTTTTTGCTCTTATTATGTCTACTTTCTTGGGTAATGTGAGCCCAAAGGTGACTGTCGGGGCATTATTTCATGTCTAAAGGACATTAATAATGTAAAAAAAAACATATTCAGAATGTTGTTTTGTGCTCTAACTATGAAAATATTTGATTTATAAATAAGGAATTCCACTTCGCGGAAATTCACTTATGGTCAAAACAGTACGGTGGCGTCTGAGTTGATCTCACTGCCACATCATGTCTTTGGGAATCATGTCAAGAATCACGTCTTCAGTGAAGGCAACCATAAATGTTCATTTATTATCTTCAGTCAACATTTTTATACATTTCAAATTGTTTTCTGCATCCATCCATTCAATTTCTATACCGCTTCATCCTCATTAGGGTCGCGGGGGCATGCTGGAGCCTATCCCAGCTAACTTCGGGCGACAGGCGGTGTACACCCTGGACTGGTCGCCAGCCAATCGCAGGGCACATATAGACAAACAACCATTCACACTCACATTCATACCTATGGACAATTTAGAGTCGCCAATTAACCTAACATGCATGTTTTTGGAATGTGAGAGGAAACCGGAGTACCCGGAGAAAACCCACGTGCACACGGAGAGAAAATGCAAACTCCACACAGAAATGCCCAAGGGAGAATCAAACCCAGGTCTTCCCAATCTCCAGGCTGTAGAGTCAGACCTTCTAGAACAAATGATGTCAACCAAGGTCTCCCAGTAATAGAGCATATAGTACAATTGTACATGGGCAGGTTTAAAGTATTACACACAATCACACAATGCAGTCAACTTCACACCAGGATGCTGAGAGGTATTTATGTTCGGAAAACCCACGATGGAACCAGGACGAACCAGAGCAAGAGGTGTTGCCATGGTAACCTCAAGACAAATGGGACGAAGAAGCTCCTTCTTCTGGGGGCAGGGATTACAGTATAACTATCCATGGATTTTGAGACATTTTGAGAGGTCATGATGTGACGGAATGGCTAGTCCAGGATTGTATGGTTTTGCTTCAATCAATCAATCACATTGTAAAATAAATCTAAGACAGTGAATATGAAATCGATGGCCGCTTGGTGAGATTTTGTCAATGAAAGATCTTGCGCTTACAATTTCCAGTTAAAACTACTTCAATGACTTTAAGATTCAACTAGCCAGCCTCAGTTTTACTCGGAGATATCTCGGCGGGCCTTGTCCTGACATGCCTTGTACCGGCCTCCTGGCTGCCAGGGCTAACAGACAGTACCCAATTGCATTTAAAGGTGAGGTTTTGTTGTATACATATGGCACATAAGTATAAGTAGTTGAGTTCATTTGAAGACACTATTAACACTACGCTCCATCCTCTGTGTGATTACATGACAACAATATGAGTCTAGACAAAGTTAATTAACCACACTGTGCTTCTGTGTTTTAATTGTTGTGCTGCATGGGGGGGTTGAACTTTCTCGACATATGTATGATTAAAGAATTTTCACGGGAAGCTGTGCTTGATAAAATGTCCCAGATTTAAAAAAAACAACAACAAGAAAACGACCACCCTTGGAGAGCATATTGCACTTAATGGCGAGGCATTATCATTCAAAGGTGCAGCCAAGCATTTTGGTGCCTAAATTTAGTTGAGCGTGATTATCATCAAAAGCGATTCTGATATAAACAGAAACAGGGGTGCAAAGGAACTCTTGTGATAATCATAAAAAATACAAAGCATCTTTTGGTGTCAAACTGTCAGCCAACAGCTCTGATGAAAGGGGTTTGTAAAAAATATATGTTTCACCAGCTAAAATGTTGCTATTATCACCGCGCTCTGACAGCTGGGATCTAGAGGGAGCCGTTAAGGAAAGGTATGACATTTTGTACAAAAAGAAAGCATTCATTCAATAAATAAAAAATGCATTTCACGGAAGCAAGAGCATCTCTGAGAAGGATGTCACAGTCTAATTAAAAAGCTGCAGCCGGTATTTAACATTTATCAGCAGGGGAGGACGTGAGCAGCTTTATTTTTTTTTGCATTAATGAGTCACAAATAACACTAAGGCAGTTATTTGGAATCGTGTGAAATCGGTGCCATAGATAATATGTTGATTTAGACGAATAAACAATTTTCACTGTGGTTGTTTCTGCTGTGGGAGGCTAACTAACAGCGAGTTAAGACCACTGGAATCAAATATTATAATGATGCATTTGTACAGGAGGCCAAAGACGTTTCTCAGCCAGAGTTCGGAGCGTAATTAGAGAGACAAATAGCTCAGGCTTATCCTGACGGTGGGAAAACCAATTTCAGAATCTTAGGGGATAACAGTGCCTGTTCATACGAGAGCTACATGAATTTTTATTTTTTTTTTAGAATAATAGTCATTAGTTCCAGAGCACTTTAACGAATCACAAATGGTCAACACCTGAGAATTGTGTTAAACTAGCAGTAATTAACTTTTCCTCTAATAGAAGTGTCATTTACTGTTTAATATGTCGCGAGACAAAATGAGATTTTAACATTAATTTTTAAAAAAGTACAATGAAAAAATACAATTGGAAAAAACAAACTTTTTTATTTAACCAAGTCGCAATACAGGTGCATTTTGAAACATTTATTAACCCACAAATTGTCCTCCTTTAATATGTAATTTTTCACTCTGTAAAGTTGCGGAATTGGCAGCTGTCAGCCAGCTGTCCTTTGATATTTATAATTTAAAAAAAAAATACATTATACGTAGATTTAAAGACAAATCTTTTTGTGTTTTTATTAGTTATTAGTATCCACATTTTAGATTTTTCTAGTTATATTATGCCTTTTTGCTCTATTTTTCCACTTGCTGGGTTTTGTTTATTTTCACATTTCACAGAAGGCCCCTGTGCCACACTATGGACACCCATGCGTGTTTCACCAGGACGTTGAGGTGATGCCAGGCAACGGAGGATTGCGTCGGAGCTCTGCCTCCTTGGTTCTGTCGCTGTTCAGGGTTTGGGTTGCATTGTGGAGCTGTTTATGCAGCTTTCAGACCTGCATAATATAGCACAGTGGTATGGAGGCGGCATTCCACTCTCGCTCGCCTGAGAGGTGAGGTGTGTGAGTTGTGTGAGTTGTGTTAAGAAGTGGAGTTATGGTTCCCACAGTACCATTATTAATGTTGATGGTGATGAATGGTTACGCCGATTAAGGGTGCAGACGAGTCCAACCATCTACGTGTTTTCATATGACAAATCTTAAGTAACTTTGATCAAATGTAGAATTATTACAGCTTTTTGCCTGGACATTAACACAGTGCCGCAGCTGTTCAACTCAGATGGAAAAAACAGCCACCTGTCACTGGCTGACACTGACACCAGGTAGGTTGTATTTCAAGGTTTAAAGTGTGCGTAAAGCATTTAAGGCGCTATTCCAATCCTGCCTCGCACACTGCCACTTCCGTATTATACTGTATTCATAGCAGCAATGCCATAGTTCACAGTCTGATTGGCTTCTGGCTGCCCTGTTCTTTTGAGACAGCTTTTTTCCAAAAGAGAAATCTCATCACGTTTAAATCTTGCAAGATCTCGTGTGACACCCCTATTGTTTAATGCACAGTCAGACTTCTTGCTGCTCGACAGTTGATAACCATGATCTTAAAATTCGCATCAGAACCCATGCTCTGTTTGTCAACCTTTGAGACACAGCCTCTGTGTCGCCAGGTATGCGTGACAGGAAGAACAGCTCTGACCTGCAGGGTACAATGTCTTCAAAGAAATCTTGTGTGATAATTAAAAAACACAGTCGTAAAAGCACAGTGCACAAATGTGGATGTTAGCTTCCGCACTGATACTAGAGTGACATACAGTATATGTCAAAAGTTTGGAGACACTTTTGCATCATATTGAATGACAAACTGTCTCCAAACTTTTGACGTTACTTGTCACTAGTTTTTCAACCGACTAATAAGCAGCTCATTATTAAGAACCTACAGTATCTGTGCAGATGCTACTTCCTGCCAGTTGCCATCATCCAAGGACACAATCCTTTTTGCCTCTTTGTTTGGCTTCATGTTTGCTTCCAATTTCCAACAACGGCCTTTTGTTTGTCATTTCTATTAACGTTTGTTTGTTGAGCGTTTTGTATGCGGTCTTTGACAGCTCTGTGGTAATTGTTGTCAGATGATTAAAGTCTGAAAAAAGTCCTTGAAAATTAAATTTGAGGAAAAAGTTCCTGTCTCCAGGTGAAGTGGTTGGATGGAAAGACCCCCCCCCCCCCCCCCCCCCCCCCCCTTGTTTTTTTCTGCAGCTTTTAACTGATTGTCTCCAACCTTGGTGGACATGTAATGGGTTGATAGCAATTTGTGGCGGCCTTTGACATTGACCCTCACAGGGAGTGCCCACTAAAAATATAGTCAAAAAATATCTTGTGCAACAAAAGACTTCATACCTCTATTGAAAGCCCTTGATGAGCGTTTGCCAGAACTGTAATTATTCTGTCATTCCGATATGATGACACAATGGCACCCACATCCCCCACCCATTTTTCTTTTTTTGGAGAGAAAATTAAACAGCATATTAAGCCCAGTGCTTTTTAGCCACACAAAAGAAATACCTGAAGTAAAAGTAAGATACCCAATCATTACCTCATCATTTATCAGGCAATATTTAACTAACATTTTAATGCTCTGCACATGTACAAAAAAGTATGAAGGGTAATTGTATAATTAAACCATAGTAAAGTAAAACTACTCACACTTTGATGGGACTGTATGCAGCTGGCTCAAGATAAAACCGTTTTAAACCCAAAAATATAAGAATACCACCACTGGCTAGCATATGTTACCAGTGTGGTTTAAAAGAAGAAATTCTACATGAAATAAGTATATATTTTTTTGTATTAAAAATTAAACTTAATAGAAATTGGTGTATATTGTAGTTCAGTCCAGATAAGACGATTGGTCACTCACCACTGGTATAAACAATTTACATTCATGTTGTTGTCTCGATAAGCTATACATTCAGTGAGAGCTAACATTAGTAGCTAAAGCTCACCAAATTGCTATGATTAGCTGACAACAAACATAACTCGAAAAGTACTTGGAGAGTGCAGACCTCCACCAAGCGCTATAGTTCCCCCCATATTGTGATTAACATCATAAATATTAGTCCTACATGTATTTTATCTACATATTTAGATTCCTTGACCATGAAAACATACCATGAGCAATAGGATTCATAATGATATCAATATTAGTTCAGTAGTTATTCACAAAAAACGCATTTTCTGTAATGGCGGTTTTCTTCTGGATCTAGCTCCTTAGCTTTTGAAGATACAACAAATCCATTGGCTATATATATAACGGTGTTGGTTGCATGTTTACAGCTTCATTTGTTGTCTTCCTACGATGTAAATTCCAAAGGTCTCCTATTTTTTCATATTGTAGATCATGATATCTGGAATTATTCCATAATCTGGATCAGTCTTTGGTATTTTGTACAACCTGTTGAAAACTTGCTGTGTATTTTTTTTTTTTCCAAGTGCTCTGGCCATTTTTGGGATTTTGTGGAGTTATATGCACAAATGGCAAAAATGGTCCTGTCTCGCAATGTTAAAGAATGCTTTAAAAAATTCCTGGATCCGGATCACCCCCCAAATTTAATCAGTTCTTCCATATCTCATTTCCGAACATTCCTGAAAATTTAATCCATTAAGAACTTTTCAAGTTATTTTGAACACAAACAAACAAACAAACAACAGATAAACGCTGGCAGAAACATAACCTTTGCGCTTGGCAGAGGTAACTAGTGCGCATGTGCGCATGTGCGTGTGGCATCACAAAAAACACAAAAACAGCCAAAAAAGACAAATCTGTGGCGTTAATCACTGAGAGATTTGCAGACGTTTTTTCCAACATGCCATATCCCCTTAATGTTCTCAAGGTCTTATTTATTGCTTAAATTTGGTCACTGAAACTATCAGCAAGAAATCTTTTTTATGAAGATTTTAATGGAAACGACTGCCGTCTGGGATTTTCTATTCATTTATTCTGTCAGCATCTCTGCATTCCCCTGGATCACAGATTTGATGCAGTGTGACACTCTTAAGCTATTTTTATCTTCTCTCCGTCGTGTTAAGAAATTACAAGTGATATATACTGTACTGTAAAAAAGTCGACATCGGACTGAACTTGAGATTATAAAACCATCTAAGCCTGCGTATTGAGTTTTGTTCCTCAGCGACCTGTAAATCACAATAATGGACTATTGAAGTCTGTGCACACAAACGACAGAGACTTGAACTTCCCAACAGTTTAATGATTTTGGACGTTTTATTAATTATAGGACCGTTTCCCCTGAGTGATGTGAGCAAATGTGAGCAAATATATTTTCATCATATTCAATACAATTGTGTGTGTATGGTAGACAGCGTCAATTAAGTATCCGTTCTGCTATATTTGTTTAGTCATATGTACATTAGCTGAATATCAGGAATGAAAGTTCTGACAAAACCTGACACTCCAGAGAGTTGATTGAGTGGATTTTTCAAAGTATGTTTCATCTCTTGCCTTTGGAACTAAAAATCTATCCATTTGGAGTTCTTTATATTTGTCAAGCTGCAGGTAAATACACTTGGAGGGTGTTTGAATGAACATACTGTCAGTCACATTGGTATTGCACAATCAGATTATAAAGTTTGGCTTTCTAAAAAAAATGATAAGGAACTAATTAAAGAAAATGAGACACGGCAGCAAGCAGCATGCCATGCGTTGTCTGAATATTAGGGGTGTCGCAAGATCTCATGACACGAGATCTCGCAAGATTAGAACGTGGCACGATTTCTCGTTCAGAAAATGTCTCGCGATAATACATAAATCAATTACTCACATCCATCCATCCATTTTCTATGCCGCTTCTCCTCAATAGGGTTGCGGGGGCAGGCTGGAGACTATCCCAGCTGACTTCGGGCGACAGGCGGGGTACGCCCTGGACTGGTCGCCAGCTAATCGCACGGCACATATAGACAAAAAAACCATTCCCACTATGGACAATTTAGAGTTGCCAATTAACCTTTTTTTGGAATGTGGGAGGAAACCGGAGTGCCAATGTACGCACGGGGAGAACATGTAAACTCCACACAGAAATGCCCAAGGGAGAATCGACCCAGGTCTTTCCTATCTCCAGACTGCGACTGTGTGGCCAACATGCTAACCACTAGACCACCGTGCGAGCCCAAATACTCACACAATAAATGAAAATGAACTTGATCATTTTGCCTGCCTCGACATATTGCCATACGCATGCATGTCTGTTTTCCTCGTCTCTCGCCTCCAAACAGGCAGGAAAAGCGTTCACTCTGTGCATTCATTCAGCACCTAAACTCAGTCATGCCGTCGCTTTGTCTCTGTGGGGGGAGGTGGGGCCGTTAACATACACACACACAGTGCAGCAAGGGAGCCTCATGAGTAACAATGCAAGGTAAAGTAGTAGAAATTAAGAGGAAAAAAGAAGATTGCAAGGTCAAACGTCACAGCCCCCGTACGGGAATATAAAGAATGAGCAAGGTGAACCATCAACACGAGCAGCCAGTATGCCGAATTTGTTTGAAAGTGGTGGCGACATAAAATGCAACACTTTTCCACCTCAAACATATCCACCTGACCCAGTTTTCCCATCTGGGAAAAAAACTACACATCAAGATACAGAGCCTTCGCCCCGACAGTCAACACTCACTGAGACGTTTAGTTGACAAAGTAAATAAAAGTAAATAAAGTAAATAAAACGGAACAGTGCAAAATGGTGTGCGTTCACAGAAAATGTAGTTTACTCCATCTCAAAAGAAACGCTGCTCTTTAATACAGTTGAAAAGCCAGCATTTCCAGAAATGTTGCAAATGTTTGGCAGACATTATCGATTGCCTGTGAGAAAATACATGTCAGAAATTCCAATTCCACAACTTTACAGAGTGAAAGATGACATATTAAAGGAAATATTGCATTATTATGACACATTTTTACACTTTTTTTTTTTTTTTTATACTATCACAACATTTGTGGTTTATTTGTTCTCAAAAGTGTTGACAATAATATTGTTTATTGTGACTCGGTTAAATAAAAATGTTTGTTTGTTCATTCATATTTTTTCATTGAACTTTTCGTAACATTAATGTTAAAATCATGTCTCGTCTTTTGATGAGAATCAATCCATTTGGCATTTTCTATTTTTCAAGTTGCTGCTAAATAAACTTTGTATTTCCCAACCACGTGAAAACGTTGGGCTTGCTAAAAAACTGACAATTATTATTTAGTTATTATTATTATTATTTTCAAAAACAAGCTGTAAGAGGCTGGCATGGCATCAATAACATTCATAGATCATGTGATGTTCACGTCGCGTCTCTGTCAAATTTTGAGTCCAATGTCTTTTCCTTTTTCAGAGAGGCATAGAAGTAAGCAACATACCATGCATTATGTTCATGTGCATGCCAAAGTATGAATATCCACAAGTCGAGCCTCCCATGTGCCACCCAACCTAATTCATAGTTTGATGTTTTGATGCCAAGTAAACAGCATATCATGTCCCGTCTTGAAAAAAGCATAGCATGGCATCACATAATGCATGCATAACAACACGCATCGATCACATAATGCCCGCATTGTCTCTATTTGTCCATGTGCCAATCAACGTGACATTTTTAGTTTGATATTTTGGTGCAATGTAAGCAGCATGTGATGCACTGTCTTGGGGAAAAAAAGCCAGTATCTGTATGTTGCGCTATTTGTACTCAGGAGTTTGGAAATTAAATAACCATGTCACTATCATCGAGTGCCAATCATTTGAGCCACGCCTGCCTGCCAATTCTGATAAGACTGCCATTATTCGAGCATCCACACTAATCTTGCCATTTTTTGTCATTTAAAAGTATCACTTAAATCATTTTGAGCTTCGCTGATTTTACTGGGCTTGGTCTTTTGATCCTTTCAGCAACATGTTTTTATTTTGGCATATGGCCTTGATAAACTGAACGCTGACGGTCTGTCCTTGTTCTGCCTGCTGTTGTGGGCATCTTTTACGAATGCTCCCATCACGCTCCACTGGCTTTATGTTTCAGCAAGTTCAGTTGGTCAGCCGTGTCATCCATTTTATTTTGGTCAGCTCTGTCATTGCTCTCTCTCCGAAGTGCTGCTCTTTCTCAGTTGTGTATGATTGTGCACATAATAGCCCAGAGCCCCATGCTTTGGTATCATGGATCTTGTCCAATTTTCCAACAGACGTGAGTTCAAATCCACTTTGTGGATTCTAATCTCTTTGCCCATGTCCCACAAAAAAAACCCTCTCATGTTTTTACCCACATTCTCATTGTGGCTAACTTGTGGCCAAGACCTCAAATTCAATAATAATGCCAGCAAGACCTCATCAAGCCTCACTCTAAGCTCGATGATGGAGATATTCATCAGACACTCCACACTGAGCCTCGTGTTTTGCTTACTGTTTTTATTAGTGAATATCCACAGGCACCACTGTGTCAGGACCCACAAATGGCTCTCTAATCCGCTTGTTTTCTCCAAGTTCTTTCAAGCTGAAGCCAAAAATGTACTTATACACTCCCTTAGTGTCTCTTTTGCCCCCACTTTTCATTGCTTGTTGACAGAAGACAAAACATTCCCATGGTGGACATAAGAAGAGATGTAAAAGGAAAGGCGACTTACAAATGGACAGCTATATTAACAATAGTAATGACAAGTCAAGCTGGATAGACCATAATTGTTAATGACATTTATTCCGAGGTTTTTTTTGGAAAGCAACCATAGTGCTTTCAGGACTATAAAGTGGCGTCCTCAATGTGTTCCAGGTTCAGGCCATGTGCTGAAATTCAATAAGCGTGATGTAACAAAGTGCAGACAGACCATCCATCATACATAAGCAACAAAGGGTTACTGAGTGATACTTGGCTTGATTAAAACTCTATTCTAAGAGCAGAAAAACACAGCTACAACAGTACCTCTGTTTACTTTTTTTTCCTAGGGTATTTTCCAAACATTAGGCCATATTTAGTATAGCATGTCCTCAAATGGGAAAGGTATGAAAATTATGTTGATAAAAAAAGATGATATCATGGAAGATATTTACAAAGTTCCTCATCAAAACACCATTACAGTATGTGCTAGCAGTCATGAAGTTGCATACTAAAAACAACAAAATGCATCTTGATTTTGAACTAGTGAGAAGCTAAGCCATAATCCTAGCTTCCCAAATTTCTGCAATCATACAGAGTTCTGCAAATGTCCAGTCGTATGTCTTATATTTCCAGCAGCATACTCACTGTCTTCAATTCAATCCTGATTGGTTAACCAAGTAGCTAATCATTCTTCATGGTTATGTTCGTCACTTTAGTTGTCAGAATTCTGACGCATATAAGCATTTACAGCAATTCTAATGCACATCCAATACATTTACAGTATATATTTTATTCTCTCAAGCTTAATCGCACTGGCACAACAAATTTCAACATAATCAAAGTACAAATAGGTGTCATGTCATGGGAGGGTTAGCTATTACTTTTAATACTTTTCAATCAAATCACTGTGATGTAAATCCTACACGATTCCTGTTTTCTAAGTCAGGGGTGTCCAAAGGCTGTTTTTTTTATGGGCCCACGGCACATTCTAAAAAATATAATTTAATAAGAAGACTAAATAAAGAAAATGTAAAAAACTGCAAAAAAAAAATGTAAGAATCAGCAGTAATTTAACAAGAATAAAGTCAGAATGTTAGGAGAAAAAGGTTGCAATGTAACAAGATTACAAGAATAATGCAAGAGGAGGAAACATTTCATTTTAGTAGCAAAAAGCTGAAATATTAAAGAATAAAAAAAAAAGTTATGACATGAGGAAAAACAGAACAATGAATAAAGTTGTAATTTTTTAAAAATTAGGTTGTGGAAAAAGTTGTAATGTTACGAGAATAAAGTCAAAATATTATGGGAATAAAGTTATAATTTTTTATCATTTAAGAAGAAAGTTTAAATATTTGGAACCCCCCCCCCCCAAAAAAAAAAAAAAATCAACATAAATGGGAAAAAAAAGAGAGCAAAGAGCGAAGTTGATACTAATAATAGGCTTTTTCACAAAGTTGAGATGTTTTTTCTTAAAATACATAAATAAGAAATATAATAAAAATAATAAGAAATGTGACGTTTTGAGGCTTATTTTTTTCAATAACATTAAGAATTTGTTATCAATGTTTTAAATGTTCTTTGCAACCTTAACCCCCCAAAAGCACAGGATTTCAACAAATGTAGCAAAATATGCTTTATTTGCATATTAAACTCAAGTGAAAGCACATTTTTAAACACTGACAGCAATTTAGCGGCCCGCCTGGACCTTGATTTTGCCTGAGTTTTTTTCTAATGGAAGCTGCAATATTTTTTCAGGTGTTCATCTAAACAAACTACTCCATCCATACCATTTTCCAGCGAAATGGCTTTCAGACAACAGCTTTTACCCACAGGCCATCAGGCTCCTCAACGAAGCACTCGCACACGCCGCACGCAACACACGCACACACTCATAGCACTTTATTTATTTATTTATTTGTATTATTTACTTGTATTAATGTCTCTTCTGTTGTTGTTGCTTAATTTATTGGTATATATGTTTATGTGTTTATGTTTCTTATGTTCTTATTCTTTCATTTGTTTTCTTTCTTTTCTTGGGAGAATGAACAGAATAAGATTTTCATTGCATGGTATAACTGCTGTTTTACCATGCACATGACAATAAAACTCTCTTGAATCTTGAATCTCTCTTGAAGATAATGCCTGTTTGTCCTCTCCTGTTTAAAATCATCTCTGGTACTTCCATGCATCCTGCCCTTTTTATAGGATCCAAGGAGATAATTAGCATTCATCATCCATGGACTCAGATGAACTACAAATATGACTGCATGGAGTTAAGTGTTATACGGTATTTACATGTACCATTCTGGTTTACAGCCAGACATTGTTAATTAGCTGTATGGTGGCAGCCTTTGTGATTAGTATTTTGCATGCTAATGTTGTTGTTTCATGGTGGTTGTCCTAATTAAAAGTTTGGAGCTTTCCAGAATTAGTGGATGCTATTTTCCTTGAGCCTCTAAATTGCTTATCCTGCAAAAGCTACACCAAAGGCTGTGATAAATGGACAGAGTGCAAATATGGCTTGAGACGGTAGTGTGTCTCACTAATGGAAAAGATTACAATTTCATGTTTACCGCAAGCTGGAGAGATGATGTTTGTGTGGCTGGAACCTTTGTTTTAAAAAATATCATTCACATTTTCTTGCATCTCACTTAAATGTTGCTTTATTTATCTTCTTCTACTTTCCTTCATTTTGTTCTACTTGGCTCGTCCCCTGTGGATGGTACAGGTCACTGTGATTTATTTTAAAGGGCTTTTAGGTTGACAGGTGGTCAGAGGTGTTTTTCTTGGGCCTCAACAAATGTGTTGCGTTAGTGGTGCCTGGCGCTAGCTGGTCGTATTTAAACCCCCCATACACACACACATGAGTAGGTGCTCACATTTAACAACACATTAGAACGTCAAGTAAAAACACAAAGACCCACACGAGACAAAAAAGTCCCATCGTGTTAAACCGCACTGAAGCAAATATTACAGCCACACTAAACGTTAGAAGTTTCAAGAGAATTAGGTCATAACATTAAGACATTAACATTGACTTGTTTTTGTCCTTTAACAGTGTTTATCATATCACAAGTATGTTATGTATTGTTCTGGTAAAGTCACTTCTACAACTACTTTTTTTCTTGTAACATTCTGACTTTTATTTGTGTCTCATTAAAACTTATTCTTGTGACTTTATGACTTAGTTTCATGTGTTATTACCTAATTCCCATCACTTCATGACTTATTAAGATAACCCTACAGTATATTATAGAGCCCTCTATTGCCCTATTGCCACATGAAATAACACCCACATAGTCACCTTTACACTCGTATTACCCATTATAGTAGATATAATCAGAAAAAATAAGCCATTTAAGACATAAATAAAACTTGAACTTGTGTGAAACGCGGCCATTTTGGCCGCCAGAGCCGTCGGCATTGAATGTTACTGTTTATTGTTACTGAGATGTATCCTGGGGTGGCCGCTGTTGGCTTTTTTTTTTTTTATTGTGGTAAATTCTGGGGCGGATATGTGGTGACCCACAATATTATTCTATAGCCAGTCATTAAGTTTACTTCTGTTTCCGGGTCATGAGGTTGTTGTAGCCACTTAGCGGCTAAGGAGTTGTTGCTTGTTGTTGAGTGGAAAGTAAACTGTTTGGTGCCACCATTCTCTCGACTCCTGTCTCGTTGTGAATCACATCTCCACACCGTGTTATCATTATGATTATTATGTTATTATTATTGTGCCTGCTGTGAGATAGTTTAAACCCGCAATAAAAGCCTGTGGTCCCAGTGATTAAGTCTCCATGAACAATTACAGACACCTAGTGTCTAATGTAAAATACTACAGTCACAATTTGAATGCGTCTTCTTAATTCTTGTATTTGTATTTTAGTACAATCCTTTTACAATATTTTTCCCCCTTTTACAACCTTATTCTCTGAAAATGGTTACTTTTTTCTTGTAACATTCCAACTTTATTTGCGCATTACTGCTTTTTCCTCGTTTTCTTCATACTACAACTTAATTATCAGAAAATTGCTCCTTGAAGTTACCAAATTTTTCTTATTAGAGCTGTAATCTTAGAAAATTACAGTTTCATTTTTGTGATGTTAGACATTTTCAGTTATTGTTCAGCTCCACAGTTTTTTAACAGTTATTGCCGAACAACGATAAAGAATCCAGTAATCTAGTGAATATTTGAGATTGGTTCCAGCAGATCTTGTTACAGCCCTTCCGAAAACCGGGTCTTAGAGACGTTTACTATCGCCGTCATAGCACAGAATGAGTCCTTTCTGTCATGAAACAGGATGAAACCAAACTAATTGGCTCGTCCTCTCATTTGTCTTTCATGTCATCTGTAAAATGGCTCAGAGGCCACAACATTCTGTCTAAATTAATCAACAGTGTACAGTCTTCTGGCCAAGAAAACGAGCAGAGTTGAGCTAAATGGTAAACGGTTGAGTCTTTGATTCATAGAGCACGTTACATGCAGTCAAATAACCCCATCATAACCGGAATATTAGCAATAACCCGGTTGCGCGCAGCCATGCAAACACCAATAACCCTTTAGAAAAAACGGAATATGCTCATGTTCCGGTTTTTAAAAACCCGAATATTACTCCTGGGTTATTCCTTTTCTAACCCGAAAATCGGGTCACGTATACGCTTATCGGGATATCCCGATCAAAAGGAACATTAATTTGTGTTCTGCACATGTTCTATTGGAAAGGAATCTTGTGTCTTTGGCAGGAACTACTTGTAAACATGACGACACGCAAAACCCGAGGAGGAAACAAGCCACCTCGTTAGTGTGGTGAAAGACAAGAACATTATGTCTTTCATTGATGGAAGAAAGTAGCGCAATAGCAAAATCTATCAGAAGATGAGCAAGCAGTTACGCGAAACAGGGTTTGTACGAGCGCATCTTTAAAAGTGTCCGGGGGGTATAGCGTGGATGTGGATGGCACAGCTTCGGCTCCATTTCCTATTTCTTCACGTTCCCGCCTTCCATAAATGAAGAAAGTGAGACAGAATAGTGCCAAGTACTGGTGGTGGGTCAGTACCAGCACCAAAACGCAAACAAAGAGGTTCATTATCCACCGTGCCAGTGTTGTTGTTGTTTTTGGATACAGGAAGAAGAAGCGGAAATGACGCACATTGCGTCATGATGTTTACCGTGCGTCAAAACATTGTTTTTCACAGCTGTAAACGGGTTATTCCAAATGTTTAAGAAACCGGAATATTGACCTTAACCCGAATATTGACTACATGTAAATGTAGTGATAGACTTTCCATAGACAAAAGCCTAATTCTGCTTTTTAGAGTTCTGGCTTGATTCTAACACATAGCTAGGGTAGCCTCTTCTATAGGCTCCCCAAGGACCCATACCTACACCCAATTCACCTTTTGCAAACACTCCACATTCATGCAGGAGCAGGCAAAGCACACTGAATAGCTGAGTTCTCCTTGGATTGCTGATGGCGATATTAATTTGAAATTCAAGGACAATGACCGGGCCAACCTGTACAAAAAAACTAAAAGAGTGACTCACAAGGCATTTTAATCCAGTCAATACGGTTGGCTAACAGATTTCTTTTTTTCATTTGGAGTGACACATTACTTCCGGACAGAACATTCTCTGCTGAGTTGTTTCTTTTCATGTACTAAGGCTATACTTACAGCATACTCAAAAGGAACCTAATGGAATACTAATGCACATTGTCGGCCATTATCCACAAAACCGTTTTCAACCTAAGCTGGCGTGAAAGCCAATCATAGCATATCCTCCCAAACTCCTTATTGTGCCTTATTTTCTCTGAAGCGTCTGAAATCAGCAATTAATTTTTGCAAGTTAATTGCGGCAGGCTGCTGCACTGCAGATGACCTTTGGCTGCAGCTCATCTCGCTAAAAGTTAGGAGTGAAAACGCTCCCAGGCAATTTTATTAACACCTGAAAATGAATTTGTGTATGTCGTATGGACCAAACGTCACACTTCAAAGTCATTGGGAGCATTAGAACTATGACCCAGCCGTGTTTCTATCCATTATACAGTATGTACGTTTCAACGTGTGGCAACCGTGTAGCAATCATTTGTGCTCATTAATCACATTGTCTCGCGAAGCAAAGCGCTACAATGAAAACCCAGAGTGGGAGCAAAAAAATCAGACAGGCCAGCTTGCCCTGAGTGAAAAAAGACCCAAAGAGTCGCAGCGAGTCACAAGTGGAGGACGCTTACAGAGGCCGCCCTCAACTGTAGCCATCAAGCTGTGGTTGACGTGGGCCCCCGTACATCGTAGCTCGCGGCTTAAACGGCTGCGATTATGACTAATGGCTCTAATGATGAACATTTTCTACCCAGCAGGACTGTGCAATTAGGATCAAGCAAATTCTGCTTCTCTTCAGGCAGTCCTGAAACGCTCTTTCAGTCATTCTATTCAGACAAGTGTGTATCACTTCTACAGTGTATGTCTTTACTTTTCAAGGATTTTTAAGAAAGAAAAGAAGAGAATACAAGATTAGGAAACAGAACACAATCTGTTCCTGCATTTTTCCCCAGAAGAAATAATAGAAATAGTAATAATACATGCCAGGGTCAAACTTTGGCCCTCAAAAAACCTTTAGTAAAGGGACTGAATGCAACTTTTTAAAGTAAAAAAATATAATAACACTACCACCAGCTGGCATATGTTACCAATAGTGCTTTAAAAGAACATATTGTACAAAGTAAATGTGTATGTATTTTTTTTGTTAATCTGCATAGAAATTATCAGAAATTTTTGTTTGACTCGAATAAAATAACTGTCATTCATGGGTATCACTCACGGCTCATGATTTTAGTTTTATTTTACAGTCAGGTGCAACTTATATATCAAAATACTGTATATACATAATTGAACATGTTTCAAATGTTAATTCATACAGATTTACATGAACAGAAGAGTGAAAATTACCGTCGACAGCCTCGAGAGGGTGTTCGAGGCTTTTGGCAACTATCTATCGCTCCTGTGACTACAGAAACCATCCTGTTGACATTCTGAAAGGCCGGAATAACTGGAACCGATGCTGCATCTGACGACAACCCCGCAGAAGAGTAGACGCCAATTTCTTGTCCCCTGGTGTTGGCGGACTTGTTCAGGAGTGACACAGAGGATGAAGAATTCAATTAATTCAGTGATGTAGAATGTGATCGTGAGCTTGGTGAACTTGCTTACCGGTAATTTGCTTATTGGACTCACGGGCTTGTTATGTTAACGTAGCCTATTCAGCCTCCCAGGTATGTTCTTCATGCTGTTGTGTGGTTGAATAACTTTAAATATGTTACGTTAACATTGTGATAAGTGAATTTCCACAAAGTAGGATTACATATTTATAATTTTGCTTAGGAATCATTGTGCCTTTTGTGAGATAATTCGAACCTGCAATAAAAGCATGTTGGCAATCAAGTCAATCATGCTTGATATTTGTATTTTAATTCATATAGCTTTTTTAAGCTTGAAAATGCCTAATTTAGGCAACAAACATAAAATTTGCTTAAATATGCATATGTTTTTTTTGCTAATATATATTTGAAAACCCGTGATAGAGTGAAACCGCGAAATACGAAGCATGACGTGGCGAGAGATTACTGTATATAGATTTAAATGTCTGTTCTTGGTCTTGAATTTTGGGAAACACATTTCTAAATAAATGAGACTTATACTCCAGTACAACCTATATTGGGGATGTGCGGTATCACTGATTTCTTTTCCGATATGATACTGAGTAAAATTAAGGCTGGTATCGGCTGATATCGATCCGATACTGACACTTTGTACAACAACACCTGATGTGTCTGGAAATTTTAAAAAGTAGTGTATTTGAAATCATAGCATAAAGAATACAGTTTACCAAATATTTAGGTATGTTGCAGTAGTGCCATGCTTTACAATACAGCCAAGCTACTACACAACAGCAGAAAAAACAGAGGATAAATCATATAAAATATGTCAAAATTGTGTTTTAAACAACACAAAAGTAAATACAATTATAAAATCATTCAAATGAATTAAGAACTAATATTAGAATCAAAGCTAACTCACGATCAATTCAAACTCTCAATAATTAGTTACTTTCCACTCTGTTCCTTTTACAAATGACTTAAGTATGAAAGTATCAATATTTTGATTTGCGTATCGATTTTAAGATCTGTTATCGGAGGTATCGATATTTCAGTATCGATCTGCTTATAGTCCAGAAAATACAGTCAATGTTACACGTGTAAAAATAACCACTGTTATTAATATAAAGATATAAAAACACGGAATCTTAACTTTGACATTTTGTTTTAACTTACCATTTTGGGGTGCTCCAGTGTAAAACACACACTCTGTAAAAACAGCATACAGGATAAGACGTTTTTATCGGTCGATTTCAGTAAATGCGATTTAGACTGGATATAATCATCAGTGAACGCGTGAACTCCCTGTTTGTCGTCATAATGAATTTATCAGTGCAAAGCTAAAACGGCAAAGCATGTATGTTTCTTTACATGGCACCAAGAATTGAATGCTTTCATTATTCCTTTGCATGGCACAGCACGCTAACATCTAATTAGGATGCACATAGCCAAGCAAACAACTTTCATCAATTCCCGTGTTTCTACTTCTTCTATTGTTGTAATCCCATTTTTATTATGATATTGCTAATAGTCTTTGGCATAATTAGCTAGCATGAATCACATGTACATACTCTGAGCACAGAGGAACCTTAATGCTCCCTGCTCACTTAATTCCAGTATGACCTTAATGGTACTCTGTCACTTCTGGATGCATGGTATTGTCTTTTTACTTTTACTATCTTGATAAAACTATCTCCTGATATTTCCAAGCGTAGTACTGTTTACTTTTGAGGCTATAGGCTACCATAATGTGATTCAATATACCTCCATGGGAACAGCATTTTAGACAGAAAAGGGATTTGATGTGGCGTACTTAGGTCGAACATAACCTCGTAAGAGTTGCGTATGCTGTAAGAAATCTGGCAGTTTTGTTGATCCTAGATGACTAAATTATTCATTGGCAACTGAATTATTCAACAAACAAGTCTTGCCTCTGGAAAAAAAAAAAAAAACAGCAAAAAAATACACTTCAACAAAACAATCTGCAATTTTTTTATGCCTTCAACGTAAAACTGTGTAAGGATTTGTCTTATACACTTGTGGCTGTCATCACTATGGGAGCCTAAGTACACTATTGTGGACGTTTGGTCTTTTCTCAGATGTTCATATTGTTTAAACAGGTCCAGAGGAATTTGGACAGTGACATAGACTTTATTATCCTACTTTAATGCATCACCAATTTAAGAGACTTCACCCAAATACGGCATTTAGAATTCAGTTTCCGATCAATTCAGTCAATTTCCGATGTATAAGACATACCGGTGTGTAAGCCGCACCCACTAAATTGAGAGCGAAAAACAAAATTGGACATATATAAGCCACACCGGACTATAAACCGCACATGTCCACATCATAAAATGGCATATTGTGGTACGCACGAGTTTGTGAGAACCAGGCAGCTCTTTATTTGACAGGAGCCAATCATGAACTATGAAAAAACTCACAATGAGCTTATTAAAACATCGGAAATTGCAGGAAGCCATTAATCAATGTAACAGTCTGACTCACTCAAGGCTAAAATCATCATACTGCAACCTAACACTCAAAAGGAGACAAGTACCAATACATTTTTAGTATAAAAAAACAACTATTTTAACTTCTTCCCAGCAGAGCAGTTTATGAGCAAAGGAGTCACGAGATTAGAACATGGTTATAAATTAACCGCACCGCTGTATAAGCCACAGGGTTCAAAGTTGTTGTTTTTTTAAGTAGCAGCTTATACACCGGAAATTACGGTACATCAATTTTCTGCAAAGTAAGTCATTGTACCGGATATAAGACGACATTGAACATAGTATATACTGTATATATCTACTTTTTCAGGACATGCATCTCTCCAGGTCACTGGTATATGTGAGGGACAAGAACAAAAGTTCTCGCTCACTTTGGGAGAGGTATTTGGTGCCGCCTGTTGGTTTTGCATGTATAAATCTCTAGACCGCGAACATAAGACAACACCTTCTTGGGAAGAAATATATATTCGAGTCAGTACGGTCATCGGGAAAAATTGCTTTAGCAAGCCCATATTTCTTGCCTGCGAGACAGCTGTAAGATGACCGCTTCGTTGATTGGCACATATTAGCATCTTAACTCCTCCTCTGTTGTTTGCTAACTCGCCCAACCTTCAAGATACTTTTTTGAGTACGGGTGGTCCTCGGTTTACGACGTTCCAAGTTTCGCCATTTAGTTGTTACATACACACTGCCATTAATTAATATTAATTCGCAGATTTAGTACACTTTCAAACCGCTAGAATAATGTATAAAGTTAATAATAACTCAATACCCAAAAATCTAATTAAGTATTTCTCAATCAGAGAGGAGAAATATGATCTTAGAGGAAAATTAAACCTAAAACATTTATATGCGAGAACAACGCTGAAAACCCACAGCATTTCCGTGTGTGGAATTAAATTATGGAACGGATTGAGTAAAGAACTCAAACAATGTACAGAGATGAGCAAATTCAAAAAACAATACAAGCAGTTGATGTTTGCTAAATACAAGGCAGAAGAGTCCTGATTGTTCTGTCAGGTTTGTTATTTTATTTTATTTTTTTATTTTTTATTTTATTTTATTTTTTTTATTTTTTTTTTATTTAATTAAATTTTATTTTTTATTTATTTATTTTTATTTTTATTTTTTTTTTATAATTTTCTTTGTTGTGTTTTAAAAAAAAAAGAAGGAAAGGAAAAAAAAAAGAAAGGAAAAAAAAGAAAAAAAAAGAAAAAGCTTTGTTCTTATTTATTTATTTATTTAGTATTGTCATCATTATTATCATTATTATGAATGTTCTTTCTTTTTTGGGGGGGAGGGCTATCTCACCGTTATCTATTATGTGTTATCCTGACTATCACTGAAAACATGACATGGAATCCAGGAAGTGAACTACATGTACTGTACTAGATGTAGAATGGATGGGGGGTAGGATTAAATAAGCTTTGCTTCTTCCTACTCTTTTTGGACATGTGGAACTGTCAAAGAATGATTCACGAGATGTATTCCATTGTAACCTTCATGTTCAAATAAACTAAACCAAACAAACAAACAAACAATATTGTACAAAAAGAGAACTAGTGATATGCGCGTGGCGGAGTAATAATCAGCGGATGAACACACTGGCGGACTGACGGAGTAACACGTAGTCATGTCGTTACACTGGTAGGAAGGACAACGTCACTTTATTTCTAGCTATGTAAGTATAATTTCCATTACAACTCCAAGGCAGACATCAGGTGGCAATGCGTAAAAGTGAAAGTGAAAATTGAATTGAAATTCAACATTGTAAGACTCTCCGTGGAGAAATCAACATGCCCAGTCCATCACGTAGGTTAAAGATGATATTCTTGAACATGTGAAAGGATCTGCTCCTATGAAAAGGACAGTGATAACAGCATAAGCAGTGTAATGGTTCCATTAAAGACGCGCTCCTCCCAATAAGCCTGTCTCTCTCTCGTTGCAACAACCCCCAGTGTGCAAGTCTAGGAACCAAACTCGAACATAACCTGAGGACTTGCTTCGGGAGAAGTCAATTAGTGCCACCTGTTGGTTTGAATGTATAATGATGTGGCCCCCATACATAATATGACACTTCTTCTTGAGAATGTGTTTTTAAAACTGTCAGTACGGTACTGCTGGACCTAACTGTATAGTGGCACACATCCTGAGCTTGATGGAAACAAGAGATAGTCTTTAATCTCTATGAGTCTTAAAAAACTATCCCGGTCGTGATGTCACTCACATTTGAGTCACATCTCAATTTCAGTGTGTGTGAAGTCCGTAAAGTCATTTCACTCCCTCGCTGAGAGTTATACGCTCTGACATGCAGGACAGCTCCTCGATATGTTAGTACTCAGGGTTAATTAAAAATGCAATGGTCAAGCCTGTATTTCTAATGGAGCTGACAGGAGCTCATTATTAATTCACATTGATTCAATATCAAATCACCTCAGGCCTGGATAACCGGTAGTCAGCCATATATGATGCAAGTGTCCATGAATCACAACTGAACACGGACTATGCTCTTTTGGGGATGTGCATGGAAGGACTAAGGTTCAAGCTTTTATTTTAAACTGTAGTATATTAATGCCTGTATAGCTTAATGACTGACTAACAAATAATATACATTTTTAACACATACATACATGTGTAACGGATGCCAGCCTGTGAGGCTGTGCGAGTGTACGTTGGTAAACCTCACTCCCTCTGCCTCAAGAGCTGCGCTGAACACGCGGCCGACAGTCCGGGCTTTTAGTCGCATGGTCAGCGCCCTCGCTTCCCATTACGAAGGTCCTGCGTTCGAGCCCCGGTGCGGGCAGGTGCGAGACAGGGCGGGTTACACATGCATGTTGATTTGACTGACTTCTGTCAAACTGACCAGTTTAGAGTAAAAGAAAAAAAGATACCTGTTTTTTCTGATAGATGTACATGTATGTGCCTCACAGCGGCTAGAAGCGAATTATTCTAACCGCAGTTCTTATTTATGGCATATACAGTATGCAACCAGAAAAACACTCAATAGAATGAACATGTCCATGTAGAATTTTAAGAAAAATTGAACTCTTCAAATTAAACCCAGGTATCTCAAAACTATTTTTTTATTTTCTTTTTGTAGGTGTAAAAATAGGTCGAAAAAAAATGTTGATGTGAAAAAAAAATTCAGCTAAAAATGAACAGTGAGGAATAAGCATGATCCAGCGTCCCCCGGAAGTTGCGCCCGGTTGATCCCTGCTCGCCAGCGTGGCAACCCATCATTGCTTAACCTTCGCCTGAGGTGCTTTTCTGTTACTGCCTTTTTTGCACCATCGCCCTTAGTTGTATTTTCACCCCAACAAACATTATTAAAGTGACTTACCGGCACACCTACCTCCTGCATCTGGGGTCCAGCACTCACCTGAACGCAACACATTGTAAATTATCTAAAGTGAATTATTTTGTTCAAGGCTCAAACTGTTTGCATCATAAAACCTTTTCCAGCTGTACAAGAAATGTTTCGAGTAACATTACAACACATTAAACAAACTAAAATAAAGTAAAACTACTCGCCTTTTGAAGAAGCCGCACAAACCAAATGTAGAGGGAACGGGAAGATTTATGCACAGTGATACTGTGACGTATTTCCCATTGGATTTGATGTTTTAATATAAAGTGTCATACTGAAAAAGACTATTAAGTGAATAATCCCGGTTTTAGTTAATGATTCCACTAATTATAATGGCTCATTGAAGATCCCACACTACTTACGACACGCCATAAGTGCACCCAAGTCACTTTAAATGAAGACAGACAGCTCTATTAATTTGCATCATTAATTGCATTTAATGTGTTATTCATGCGATATAGCAAATTAGCAGGAGTGTTTCCTGTTTTCTCCTCTGCCTTCTTCACATACTGTATCAGTGAAGTGTTGCAGGTGCATTTAAGTACTTGACCCCTCATTTAAATATGTTCGTTTGCCTTCAACATGCAGAAATATCCATAATCCAGTAATCCTTTGTTTATCGCGCATAACTGGTTCCAGATCTGACCATGATAAGTGAATTTCCGCGAAGCAGGATTCCTTATTTATAAGTGGAATATTTTTGTAGTTACAGCATAGAAAACCTGTTTACGACCTTCTAAATACAGTTTTTAACATTATTAGAGCCCTTTAGACATCAAATAACACCCCAGAGTCATCTTTACGCTTGTATTAGTCAATATAGTAGATATAATCAGAGAAAATAAGCCATTTAAGACATAAATAAGACTCCTGCTCGTGTGTGTTGCCACAGATATGAGTGGTGGGCGGACAGGAAGTGACCTTGGCTGTTCGGAGTTGACTTTTACCTATTATCTTAATAAAAACACAGGTTATTGTGTTCAAAGCCTGTTGTTCCGGCTACCAAGTCTGGTGTGTGTGTGTCTCACCGAACATTACAGCGACATTACTGACACCTAATGACCAGTGTATAATACTACATATCAACGTCTTTGAATGCATCTTCTGAATGCCTTATATTTGTATTTTAGTTCATTTATCCATTTTTATGCTTGAAAATGCTTAATTCAGGCAAAAAGTAGGTCAATAAAGAAACAGCATGATTTATCAATTAATATATTTTTGAAAAAACGTGATAGAGTGTAGCCACAAAATTTGAACCGCAAAGTAGCGAGGGACAACTGTCAACTGGATAGATTCCAGCTCACTCGTGACCCTAATGAGGACAAGCCGTATAGAAAATGGATATTAAAATCTGTTTCCATTTCTTCCAGTTGAACAGTGATGGTGGAATAAAACCATAAAAACAAAGGTAGAGTGTGCTTTTTTTACTGGTAATAAGTCAGCACTTTATCAGAGTTGTGTATCAGTGAGTGGAAATTAAAGGAAAACACTGGTATATTGCAGAATTGAAAGCTGAAAACCCGCCACATTAATCATAGCGGGGATGTCTGTCCGGCCATGTCAAAGCAAGGAAATCACATTTGTTTCACTCCCATGCAGGAAGGGGGAAGTAATATCACATTCTTATACTGACACAAATAAAAGCAAATACCGGCAACAGAAATTATTTTTCACTGATTTTTTTGGGTGAAAAATGTGAATAGCTCTCTCTAATTAGCATTATTGTAACAGTAAAATGCAAGTTCAAGAAAGTGTTTCAGACTTTTTATTGGGCTTGTTTGTTTGTTCACAATTACATTAAAATTCATGAAAATTCAGGCAAAACAAGTAGTGTTCATTCTAAAGATCCATACACTAAAACAGTGGTTCTCAACTTGTGGGTCGTTAAGCCGTTTTCACAGGGTCACACGCTCTTTGTCAAAAAAAGAAAAGGCTGTAATGAACTGATGTCCGTGAATGCACCTCGCATCTGAGCTATTCGCTTGCTACACCGCCATACCATGAGCGACTTGTTCAAGCTAGGACGGGAAGGGAAGGACATTGAGTGTGCGCTGAATGTGCCGTCCGACACACAGGTGTAAATAGGAACAGTTCTGTTGGAGAAGAGTGCACTGCTGCAGCTCATGTTGTGGTGTATGGGAGAATTCCGCCCACAATGAAGACTACCAGGTACAGTATGACGGGACTGGGAGGTGTTTCATGCCCAATTTGAACTATTAACCCAGGCAGACGGGTGATGTACAGAAGAAATGGTCCTCCAATTATTATGAAACTTACCTACTGAGTGATGAATCGGAGCAACTATGTTGCTGTTAATGTGTTCCAGTTGCGCAGCCAGGAAGTGATGTCAGGGGTTCACAGTTGAGTTATCTTGGAGTGGATTACAGCCGTAACAGTAGCCAGTGTTATTATTATGATTATTATGTTATTCATGTACCTGTTATGAGATAATTCAGGCTTGCAATAAAAGCCTATTGTTCCGGCGATCAAATCTGATGCTCGTGGGCCTCACCAACCATTACAGTAACATTACTGACACCTAGTGACCAGAGTAGAATACCAGATAGCATCACATCTTTGAATGCATCTCGGAATGCCTTATATTTGTATTTTAGTTCATTCAGCCATTTTTGTGCTTGAAAATGCTTAATTGGGGCATAGGCAATATGCAAAATTTTGCTTAAATACCCATTTTTAAGCTAATAATAGGCAATATTCAACCAGGAAACAGCATGCTTTATTATTTTTTTTAATTGATCAAGTGAAGCTGCGACAATCAAACCGAGATGTGCCGAGGGACGACTCTATTAACCAAACAAAAGGTTTCAGCATGCCCATGTCTCTCCAATTATGCTAGCCTCCTTGCTTAAAGCCACACCCACTAGTTCAGGCGTCAGGGTAATTGATGTCTATCTGCAGAATGATACTGATGCAGCAAAAGTGTTGAATACAGCAGAGCTGATTCACAAGCACAAAAAATGCATAAAATAATAATCCAAGTAATATAATACATACAATTACAACATCTCTTCATCCATTGATTTTCTATATTTTTCATATTTTATTTTTTTATAATTAAATTGAATTAGCTTGAATTACATTTTTTTGCTTTTAATTTAAATGTATTTAAATTCCATTGTTAACTCCATAGTTAACTCATAATTAATCACAAATAATCACGGATAGGAAGAAGTTTTTATCTATAATCGTGTCGATACAGTGTACAAATGATATGATACGATTTTATCCCACAGTTTTTGCATGTTTAACATGGGTAACTTTTCCCACTTTGTTTGACAGTCCTTGAATGCATCTAACTTTCTCCCACGCTGCACAGATAGACTATTATACAGTACTGTATTTTTGTCCTTTTTCTTTCACCTCATATTTGGTCTCAAATGCTGATACTATGTAAGAATGCATAAAGGTAAGATCTGATGACCTTATTCAGTGCTAATGTGTATATTTGGTTGGTGCACTCTGAAAACTCCAGGCTCGTACTGGTGGATGGTGGGTCTGTATTCATTTAGTGCTTTTAGTTTGATGTTGTTCCTGTCATAGTTTTACACAATAAATAAAATGTATGTATGTTTTGCTGATGTGTTGAAAATCTTTCCCGGTGACTAGCTAGCGCAATGCTAATGCGAGTGCTGCTAATGCTAGCGCTGCTAATGCTACTTGGATCCATTCTCGTCTTCAGGCATGGTCACATTAACACAAGCCCCCAAACAGCTGTCCTCGGCTATGCCTGCCAGTAACTAGCAGCTCGTAACCCAAATTTTTGCTCGCAGTTCAAAGCAAAAAATCAGCCAAGAGACGACTCGCATCTAAAAAAACCACTTGTTTGTTGGAACACTCGTATGCCAAGGTACCACGGTATAAATGACAATTAAAAAGTGCTCCAGTACCTTCTCACTTCTCTCTGGCAGTCAACGTACTCAACTCAACTCGACGGTATATAGAAATAACCATCTGCCAGGGCTGTGAAGCTAAATTTAATACTCAAAATACCCTTTTCTTTGTCCAATTCTGCTCAATGTTTGTTTCCGCTTGTGGCTCCACATTCATCGCTGTGTTTCTTCAAACTACGGTGTGAGCCGAGGGTCAAATAGGACGTGCGCATGGTAATCGTGCGTAAAAAAAAAATAGCGCCGTTAAAGGACATTTCTGTTGAGTTAACTTTGACAGTATTATATGTATTCATTTGTAATTATTTAGTGTAGTTTAATTATAGTAGTAGTATTTCTATTAGTATTTCTTTTGGTATTATTATTGTACAGGCCAAGTTTGTTAATACGTCTTAATTAAAATCATATATTTTTTCTGAGCTCCTTTGAGTTCCACCCATGTGGTCAGGCTTATAAATGTACAATGGGCAGAAATAGTTATTCAGGAATATATTACATCCTCTTTTAATAAGTGCTGCCGGGCAGAATATTAGCTGTGAAACACAATTAGCAGAATATTTTCAAAGAGATGGAAATTATGCACAGCCTCTAGGCACGCAAAAGAGCTTTAATATCTCCCTTTTCTCCCCCTCACTCCGATTTCAACGATATATGTTTTCATATTTAGTCTGCCTGGATAATTACTATGATTACCTTTTTAAAATGCACACATTACAACTAGTATTTGTGCAGTTTGTGTTCTGTGATAATGGCCGCCATCCTGGTAATCAAGAGTAGAACACACCCTGTACCCTTTTCCTTATTGTTCGTACATAAAAGCAAAATATGCGGCCTCATTTGGTACCTGACTAATATTCATAAGAGGCCATCCTCACCATTTTGCATTCACAGTTCCCCTCTAGCGGAAATAAGTTTGACATTTTCCTTCACCCTGTTAAATGACGGCGTCCCAACTTTCCAATATAAACCTGTGCAAAATGAGAGGGTTTGTGGTTCACCAACAAAAGACAAAGCTCTGCTGCCAGATGATGGGAATCAGTTTTTATTAACATGCCTGACAAATGCCACGATGAGACCTGGCTACCATTAACCTACACTCCTTGGCAGCGGTGTCTGTATATTTTACAGATTCTTGTTGGCTGCGCTTCTGAAGAGAGAGGTAATCAGTCTGCTTGACAATGGGTTCTGTTTGTTGGTGTCAGGGACTCAGCACAGTTATATAAGGCTGGATTTCCACAGTCACACTTTCCAATCTAGTACCTATGTTTTTTTTGTTTTATTTTTGGCTGTTTTTTGGCTTGTCTACATGACTCAGTTTTGCTGAGGTATCTCCAGCCCATAGAGGTTACTCAGGTACTGCAGCTCCTTCAAAATGGTCGCCCATTTTGCCCAGTAATTCAGAAATGGATGTAGCCTGGATGTAATGCCTGTGCTTCTGATTAAGGAAGATGTAGTCACCGATGCAATTCCAATTGCGTTAATGTAAGATATTTTTTATGACATCATTATTTTGTTTACACAATTCGACAAGATGTGGAAAATGGCGGTCTTATTTTGACGGCTGGAAGGGTGCTGTGTGTGTTGAGAATGGCAATTGATGGTTAAGACGAGCTAGGAGCAAGAATAAACATGCCTCTTGTCTTTTTTTCACTCAGAACACAATGTCAGCGGTAAAACACAACACGGTGAAAAAGCACACATCCAGCCCTAAAGTCCCTAAACTAAACTAACCCAGCTAGCTTCCATTCACGCTCCGTAAGAGGAGTTTTTCCGTCAACTTTCGCTGGTGTTTCAGGTCACCATTTTTACATGTTTAGTTAGGGAGGGGACGGGTTAGTGTGTGTGATGAGATTTTACCACGATTGAAATACTTCGCCGCTTGAAAGTTCCTTCCCCTCATGATGACAGCATTTCATTCACATTATGTCAATTTCCGCGTGATTCCACGTTGGTAAACTCCGTTTTTATTGGCCAATTCTGCGATTCTGTCCGCGATTGCATGGTTATCATAGGGCCCTATAAATAAGACTTGTGCTCGTGTGTGTTGCTGTAAATGTGTTACGGCTTAGGGGAGTTGAGTGGGGGGGCGGGCCGGAAGTGACGTTGGGGGTTCAGAGTTTACTTTCAGGTTGGTGTAAGTAACGGATGCAACAGTAGCCCGTGTTTTTATTAAGGATTATTGCACCTGGTGTGAGATAATTCAAACCTGCAATAAAAGCCTGTTGTTCCGGCAATCAAGTCAACATTACTGACAACTAGTGGCCAGTGTAGACTATTGCAAATCTTCACAATGTCTTTGAACACATCTTCTAAATGCCTTAAATATATTTTTAGTTAATTTTGCCATTTTTATGGTTACAAATACTTAATTTAAGCAAAAATGCATAACATTTGCTTAAATATGCACATGTTTTGACTAACAATAGGCCGTAGTCAACCACAAAACATAATTCCTTATAGGTAATATATTTTTGAAAAACCATGGTAGACTGAAGCCATGAAATTTGAAGCGTGAAGTGGAGAGGGATTACTCTACCTGCTATTTTCCAAAAAGTTTCTATTCACTTACTTGGCAAGGCAAGGCAAGTTTATTTATAGAGCACAATTCGTACACAAGGTCACTCAAAGTGCTTTACAGAAAAGAAGGGTAAAATCACTTCATAAAATCATTCCATAAAAGCATTCTAAAGTCATTACATAAAATTCTATAAATCCTTCCATAAAAACAAATAATAAAAAATGAAGCGTGCAGATAAAATACTTTCAGTTGTCAAATGCACAGTTGAACAGAAGTATTTTCAGCTTGGATTTGAACATTGCCAACGTTGAAGATTGCCACACATCTTCTGGAAGACTCTTGGCATCGTGAAACTGAAAACACAGCTTCATTGTGTTTAGTGGCTCTAACATGTCACAGATGTATTTTGGCGCAAGACTATGAAAAGACTTCTACACAAGCAGAGCTGATTTAAAGTCTATTCTCTGAGCGACAAAAAGCCAGTGCAGAGACCTGAGTGCTGGACTAATATGGTCATATTTCCTGGTTCTAGGCAGGACTTGAGCAGCAGCATTGTGGATGTACTGCAGCTGTTTCACAGTTCGTTTACAGAGCCAGGGTGAGAAGGCCGTTACCGTAGTCTAGCCTGCTGGAGTCAAAGGCATGGATCTGGCGTAGACACTATCCCCTTGACTTTGGCAATGTTTTTTAGGTGGTAAAAAAGCTGTTGATGTTTTTTAGGTGGTAAAAAAGCTGTTGATGTTATTGTTATTGTGGCTCTTAAAGTTCAGGTCTGAGTCCATTACTACCCCTAGATTTGTAACCTCATGATTAGGTTTTAGAGAAAGAGTCTCAAGGTGGCTAATAACACTTTGAGTTTAACTGGAGAAAGTGGTTTTGCATCCACACACTGATCTCTTTGATGCAGCGACAAAGTAAATCTGCAGCACCATGTTCACCTGCCATCAGTTACATGTGGATCCGAGTGTCATCTCCATAGTTGTGGTAGGACACATTGCAGCTGCGTTTTAGCTGGCCTAAAGGCACCATGTATAGATTGGACAATAGGGGTCCCAGGATTGACCCCTGGGAAACCCCACAGGTCATAGCCATTTGGTTTGAGACACAGTTACCAATTGCAACAAAGTAGTTCCTGTCCTCCAGATAGGACTTGAACCAGTTCACAGCAGTACAAGAGATTCCCACCCAGTTTTCTAACCTCTGTAAACAAGATCACATGGTCACCTGTGTCAAAAGCAGCGCTCAGGTCTAGCAGAACTAAAAGTAAGACTTTGCCTGCATCTGTGTTCAGACGGATATAATTTGTCACCTTGATCAGAGCTGTCTCAGTGCTTTAGTGGGGCCTAAATCCTGATGGGAAAGTATCAAACACATTGTTAGAGAGGAGGAAGTCAGTAGGTTGCTGGTATACAACCTTTTCTAAGGCTTTTCCCAAGAATGGCAGGTTTGATAAGGGCCGATAGTTGTTTAGCACTGTGGCATCAAGACTGCTCTTCTTCAGAAGAGGCTTAATGACAGCAGTTTTGGGGCCTTTGGAAATGTTCCAGTCTGAAGTGAGATGTTAACTAGATGAGTGAGTTGTGGTAGCAAATTGCTCAGCACAGACTTTAGAAATCTAGTGGGTAAATCATCAAGGCAGCACGTTGATGGACCCAGACTGCAGATGATGTCTTTGACCGTTTTGTCAATGACAGGTGTGAAATGTGTCAGCTTGAGGTGTCTAACTGGCTACAGAATAGTTATTTGTGTTGTGGAAATGATTGCATTTTTTATACCGTGAACTTTGTTATGAAAGAATATTGCAAACTCATTGCACTTACAGTTGTAAGGGAAGTGAAACTGGAGGGTTTGTTAGTAATCTGTTAACTGTAGCAAACAGTACACGAGGGTTGGTAATGATTTCATAAAAGTAATACTTGGATATGCATTTAATATTTTAACGTACCTGTGCCTACCACCAAAATTCTTATCACTAAAACCTTAACTTCTAAATAAATAGATTTTTGATACCCCCACATTGAAGATTATAAACGTTTGTCTGTTACAGTCCACTTGCATTGGGGCCAAGTGGAGCAGGGACCCACCGGATCCAGCAAATGGTGACGTGGTTAAAAAAAAAAGTTTGCTGGAACATGGTCATGATTTTTAATCAAACGAGTGAGACAGGTAGGATTAGGATTGTTTGGCCTTGAAGGAGGTCCATGCTAGGTGTATATTTGACAACCAGCCTAACACAGTCGACCTGATCCCACTACTTAATCAAATTGCAGACATTCCCACGCCTCTCAACTGACTGTGTGATATATGAAAACACTGTGGGAGGTTTAATAATCACTTAAGCTGTAAGCTGTTTTTGCTTTTATACTTGGCCCACCTAGGTCGTTTTTTTTATAAAGGTCAATTCTTGTAAACATAAGGTTTTGCAGACCGACACTATCACCGGAAAGTGACCCATAAATTGCGCAAATTCTGCAGAGGAAGGGCGCCGTGATCATGTGTCACAGCTTGTTTCACAACAGCAAATACATTTGATACTGGAAGTACACTCTCACCATAGAAACCAATCCTCCCCTGTGCCAGTCCATATATGGTCGTTCCCATGTCCATCCCCGTGGATTTAAAACTGCCAGTGTTTGGTTGCTGTACAAAATGCTTGCAGCTGTGAAAGGCGCTCTAAAAATAACCCATCTGTTTCTCCTCCTCATGTTTTGTCAAGTGGGACCTTTCCTTCTTTTCTTCAGCGTCTTAGATTCGCTCAACTTGATCAGCCTTTTTTCAATGCCAATTTTCCTGACAATTGAAGCAGAATGCATGCAGCAAAAGAGACAGAGCGAGGGAGAGAGGAATGTCTTTGCTCTCCTTTTAAATATTCTCCGCCCTTGTTTTACCAGAAGAGAGGCTTTATCATCTGTGATAAAGCAGAAGCATGGTCTAGGAGGAATGCTTGTTGCATGAGGTCACTGTGTACTCAGGCATAACCTCCTACAGAGCGTGTCATCACCACGGGCCAAGACAGCGAGCTCCTTACAAAAAACACTACTACTTCTTCTACTTCTTTGTCTGGCTTGTTCACTGGCTACAACACGCCCACACAGCAGGGGTCCTAACTTTCATTTAAGAAAGTTTGGCTGCAGTAAGGAAAGTAGTGTGAGCATATTCAGTTATTAAAAACCTGTTTGACATAGTACAAAGAAAGGTTGTCTGTACAGTAATCCCTCATTTATCACAGTTAATTGGTTCCAGGTGACGGTAATTAGTGAATTTCTGCAAAGTAGGATTCCTTATTTTCAAATGGAACATTTTCATAGTAAGAGCATAGAAAACCAGTTTCCGATCTTCTAAATACGGTTTTTAACATTATTAGAGCCCCCAAGACATTAAATAACACCTGTATAGTCACCTTTACACTAGTATTACCCAATATAATAGACCTAATAAGACTAAATAAGCAATTTAAGACATAAATAAGACTCGTGCTGGTGTGTTATAAATGTGTCCCCTTGGGGAAGTACAGGAAGTGACGTCGAGGGTTCAAAGTTGAGTTTCAGCATGCTGTGGGTTACAACCGCAACAGTAGAAATTGTTTTTATTTAGGATTGTGCCTGTTGTGAGATAATTCAAACCCGCAATAAAAGCCTGTTGTTCCAGCGGTTAAATCTTGTGCTTTTGTGTCTCATTAAAATAACATTATTGACACCTAGTGACCAGTGTAGAGAAAATGTAACAGTTACATTATTTGGCAGTACAGTGCTATAACTAATAATGTAAGAACTTAAGTGATTTTGGTTATTATCAAGAAAACCATGGAAGTTTCTAGATATCAGCTCTTAAATTGAACTCTTATGAGCTATATTTGTTATCATCATCATATCTGTCCAAACAAATGTACCTTTAGTTGTACCAGGCATTAAAATGGATCAATAAACTGAAGAAACAAGGGTGGTCTAATCATTTTTTCCATGATTGGATGTGTCTTCAAGACGTCTTGAATCAAAAACGTCCTTCCTCATGGACATGATACCTTCTCTGACCTGCCACTAGATGTAGTGTATATGTAAAAAGTGCTTCTTGGAACCACACACTCTGTCGGAGACAGCTGTAGACAAACAGCTCATTAGCATTACAGCTACAAACACACACAACAGTGTGTCCCAGTAGGGCTTACTAAAAGCACTTTTAAACTGCCTAAATTCCAGCAACAAGGCCATATACTTTTTATGATATACTGTATTGCTGGCATAGTTACACATTGAGAAGCCCTACAGGAGTTGTGATGGTCTGTGACATTCATCCGCTTTATGATTTACACGCCTTCCAATGATGCGTCATCCCCAATTTGCAGAAGTTCACGTCTGATGTTTTTTTTGTGTGTTTTTTTTATCTGGCAGCTCACCTGAGGCCCACAATTAGCACAGAGCAGCTGCTAAGGTTTGAGTTCACACAATTCACACTCGGTGGACACAAACACTCTCCTTTCCTTCCCTATTTCATGCTTGGATTTTTGAACAGTCACACTTTGAGTGCAATGGCTGCCAGGCTTCCACCGTGAAGCGAGCCAGCCATTAAAGTGAAGCCCGTTCATTTTAATCAGGGTGCCGCCGAATCGAAGCGTCAATTTCAAATGCATGTCGACCCCCCAAGGATGGCAAGTGGGTGCTTGCCCATCGGTAACCTTGGCTAGTGTAACATCAACACTGCGGTTGCGCCAATAATGAGGGACACTAGGTGTGTGCAAGTATGTGTGATATGAATCGCAGATTTCTGCAGCCTGTCCATGCAGTGTTGCTTGCTTTGTCTTTTAGGTCCCCAGGGTCCTGGATGGATGGCACAGCTAGTTTCATTTATCGACTACACTCAATATGAAAGATGATAGAAATGTCCATTAACCACTTTCCATTTACTTACTACTTCTACTACTTCTACTTCTACTTGCTTACCATTTTTATCAGTGAAAAGGTAGTCTTTATTCCTTGAAAGATAGCTGTTTTATTTATTTATTTTTTATAAATCTTTTAAAAATTATTAAATGTAACTTTTTAGCTGAATTAATTTTTCATTTATTTTTTGAAAATATATATTTTTTTAATTAAATTTGCAATGTAATGGCATTTAACTCAGCCAAGCATTACCTTTGTTTAAAGAGTGACTTGTTTTGAATTTTTTTTTTTTAATCACATTTCAACTGAATTTTCATGTCATGTCATACATTTGCTTGACTTCATAGGCCTCAGTCATGTCTCAAATTTTTGCTGCAAATGATCTGAAATACACAAGGTAATTACAGAAAACACAAAAAGAATTCTGAGAAGTTTTTATACGCAAATTCTTTCAGCATGACCTTTGTTTAAAGAGTGAATTGTAGTGTGGTTAACTTCTTTTTGTGTTTTTATTTTTATTTTATATTGTTTCAATATTTAATTATTGCGCTGGACTTACAACCAGTCCTTGCCGCTCGAGGTCACCTGTGACCCTGTAGATCAGTGGTTCTCAATTATTTTCTGTCATACCTCCCCAGGGGACAGAAATGTTTTCACGCCGCCCTGATTTGAAACACTATTGAGAAACTGATCATACCTACAGTATTTATCTGCACTGTACAGACACGAACTCGAAACTGAAAGCAGGAAAATGCATCAAAATGGAGCGCTGTGAAACATACGAGCGTATTCGAGAGTCAAATTGCATGTTGAAACTTGTACATTTTGGCAGGTCTGCTCTAACATTGAAAGTACCCTCTGCCTGTCACGGCCCAGTTCACAGTTCACCCCGATCCCCCAGGGGGGCCCGCCCCACTGGTTGAGAAGCACTACTGTAGATGGTCGTAGTTTGATCCTGGAACAGATTTTCTAGTATTTTCTAGTATTCTAGTATTTCCTATGGGAGAAATGTACACAGTATAGCAATTACAGTATGTATAATAAGCTGATATTAAAGTTGTACAGTCAAGTACGTAGTGCTTTAAAATGCTCCTCCTGAGCTCTTTGTGTGTATATATATATATATATATGATTGTCTGTGCTGTATAATCTTACAACAGGTGTTAGCGCCTGACATTACCTTGTCACTAAAAGCTCTGTATCGGCTTTTATTGTAGGGAAAAAAAACGATACCGATGTTGGCCGAAATCATGTTTTTCTGCCAGTATCGGCTCGATAATTATCGGTGGCCTATAATATCGGACATCCCCAATATATATTTATTTATTTATTACAGTTCTAAGGAAGTATCTGCTTAAACAACGAGGCAGGGGCCCGGTGACAAAACTCGGTCTGATCAGGCATCCTTTTGAGAACGCTGTCAAATATTACAGCGCGGAAGAAGGTGATAGAAGAGGGTTCAGGTGGCGCTTCTTTTTTTTTTTTTTTTGGTGTCACTGCAAAACATGGAGAAATGACAAAGAAAACATCAGAGCGTCAGAAGCAGGGGTCCGTGCTGTCTCTTTAGATAATGTACCAGATTCATTTCTGCACGGCACAGCATCTCAGCAAACACTAAGTGTTTCACTGTCAGGGTCCGTTTTTTGTTTCTATTTTCATACACACTTTCTTTGGAGATAATTCACCCATTTAACATGGCTACGTCTGACCTTGGGGGGGAGGGGGCTGTGGGGGAACAGCTCAGCAAGCAGCAGTTATGGACGTGCTGCAGCTCAAACCGCTTTGTATAATGTGAACTGGTGAACATTCACAACAAACCTGGATGGGCCGACATTTCGATTTATTTGTCATTCTTTGTCACTTTTTCATCTCAAAGTACAATTTGTCATCTTCCCACTGAATCTCTAAAGTCCCTGATTTGAATGATAATGACTTTGTGGAAAAATTATCTAAAGGTGCTGTCAGCCTTGTATGCGGCTGCCCAGAAGGCCCGACATATTGCAAGCATTATATCCCACCCGCTTCCTCTTTTGAGCTACGCTCAATGTAACACAGGCACGCGCACTAGTTGTTTGCTGTCAGCTAATGATAGCGATTTGGCAAACTTTAGCTGCTAATGTTAGCTATAATGTACAGCCTATCGTAACGACATGATTCGAACGACAATTTTTATGCAGTTTAACTCATAATTCTGCAAAATGTAGACCTTTTTTGAACAATCTGTTCTTTTAAACCAGTGGTCCCAAACCCCCGGGCCACGGCCCGGTACGCGGTCATTTGGTACCGGGCCGCAGAGAAAGAAAAAATAATTTCCATTATTTCATTTTGTTATGTTTTATTTTGAAAAGTGTCCGGATTCTCTCTGTTACATCCGTCTCACTTGAAGCATGTCCATTGTGCGTGTGCTAACTTGCTCATGCCGCACAGATAGACTACTACTGTATTTTTACCATTTTTCTTTCACCTCATATTTGGTGTCAAATGCTGATACTGTGTGGGAACGCATAAAGGTAAGTTTTGATGACTTATTGAGTGCTAATGTGCACATTAATTCAAGTTAATTCATGCCAGCACACTGCCTTTTACCACACACGTCAAACAGCGATGTAATCATCTCTCTGGAAAAACTTGGCTGGAACTTGAACTGGTGGATGGTGGGTCGGCATTCATTTTGTGCCTTTAATTTGATGTTATTCATGTCTTGTTTTTCATGTTTTACACAATAAATAAATAAGATAAATTAGATAGATATAATGTACGAAACACCCCTCCCACCCCATCCAAAAACTGTAATTGTAAAACTATACAAATGTATTTTGTGTTAACATTTCTGGAACGAATTAATCGGATTTACATAATTTCTTATCTGAAATATTGATTTGGTTAGAGTACGTTTCGGTTTGAGTCAAACCTTCTCATAACGCTAACCAAGGTTCCACTGTATCTCCAATTTTTCATGAATTTTTACATAGGAAACAACAGAAAAGTGCTTGTGTTTTCATCCTGTTCACAAATATCAGTCTCAACTATTTTATTCAAATATTTCCATTTTTCCATCGGGCTATGGATTATGCATTCTCCTGTCAGAGCTTATTTCCACCTTTTTGTCAAGGCTATCCCATTGTCCACAGTACATATGCAAACATGTCTTTCAAAGGCCCTATTCACAAGATTTTTTTTTACTTTGAGTTAATGAGATACCTCTGGTTACCATAGTAAGAGCAAGGTCGGTATGATAAAGGAACGGGCAAAACTGCAGCAGGTTATTATGCAGCCACATAACTTCAATTTGTCTAAATAACAACATACTGCTTATGTTTTCACAATAAAAACAACGCAGAAGACCGGCAACATATTCCTTCTTTATGCAAAAAGTAATATTCATAAGGAGTGCGGCATAAGCAGCAGTCTCATAGTAACATCTGATATAATTAAAAGAGTGCCAGCGCTGCAGCTGATACCACTTTGTGATCCCATGCATCTTTCCCTGTGAATCCGTCATGCGTGCAAAAGCCATTTAAATCTAGTACAGACTGACTGACACTGTGAATGAGAAGTGTGTGCTAACTGGGATTTAAAACCATTTGTCTAATCCTGTTTGCATGCAGCTAGTGTAAAAAAACGCTGTCGAACAACCACGCACACAAGGTGGTGAGAAGCTCTATAAAGACAATTGTTTTTATTGCACTCTTGTGCACTTGATCCACTTTTTACTGGGGATGTCCGAGAATATCGGTTGATGCTGACATTGGCATCATGTCGTTTTTTTCTGCCGATTATGATATCATACACTGATTGTATGAGTTCATACTTTGCACTTTGCTGTGTTCTTATATGGATGTTTGTGCCACATAGAAACGCGCATCTTTCCAAATTCTCTCCTTGCCAGCATATTGAACTGAATTTGTGAATGTATTAAGATTAACCTGTATCCACTGGCATCACAGTGAAAGAAGCTTAATGTGTTCATTGATTACACGAGATGTGACGTGACAATATTTGGAGGGATGAACTTCTGCCAGTATGTTAATATTGGTATCAGAAATGAAGTGCTGGACAATATCAGTATGCTGGACAGTATCAGTATATCAGACATTGGCAAGAAAGCCAATATCAAGAATCTTTACTTTTTACATATACAGTAATTCCTCCTTTATCGCGGTTAAGTGGTTCAAGACTTGACCATGATTAGTGAATATGTGTCAATATCCTTATTTATAAATATATAATATAATTATTTTTATCAATATTTTCATGCATATTTTTGTATTTATAGCATAGAAAACCTCTTTACGACCCTCGAAATACAGGTTGTAAAATTATTACATCCCTCAAGACATGAAATGACACCCCTATAGTCACCTTTACACTCGTATCACCCTATATAGTAGACATAATCAGTGAAAATAAGCCATTTAAGACATAAATACTTGTGTGTGATGCGATGAATGTATTCCAGACGTGTGGACAGGAAGAGATGTCAGGGCTCAGAGTTCAGTTTTAGCTGGATTGCAGCCACATCAGTAGCCTATGTTATTATTATTATTATGATTAATGTGTTGTTTTTATTGTACCTGTTTGTTGTGAGATAATTCAAACCTGCAATAAAAGCCTGTTGTCCAGCGATCAAGTCTGAAGCTCATCTCGCCGAACATTAAAGTACCATTATTAGCGACACTTCGTGATCAATGTCGTATACTACATTTCATCAACAGGTTGAAAGCCTATTATATTTGTATTTTACTTAATTTAGCCATGTTTACACTTGAAAATGCTTAATTTAGGCCTAAAATAGGTCAAATTTGCTTAAATATGCATATTTTCTTTTACTAATAATGGGCCGTAGTCAACCACCAGACAACAATCATTTATTAATTAATTTTTAGGGGTAGGGTTAGCGTGACGGCGCGATATTTGAACCGCAAAGTGGCACGGGACGACTCCACACTGTAAAACTGCATTTGTCCCACAACATTAAGGAGGGGGGCAGCAACACCAGCATAGCCATGTGAGCTACAGTGCTAACATTATAATGAAATTGAACAGCAACATTGTGCTAGGTTAGCCTTTTCGCTGAAGAAGAAGAACAAATTGATCAAACCTCCCATGCTCACAGGATATATTTTAAGATGGGCAGTGAAGCCCTCTTTTTTTTTTAACAAAATTGTCCTCTGTGACGTGGAGCATGATAGATTTGTCTCACGTTTGGGCTCATAAACAGGGACACATATTACTGTCAGAACATCTTTGAAATGTCAAGTTTGTACAATAGGAGACCTTTAATAGACAGAAATTTGTGTAGCCACCCTATTTTAGCCACCGATATTTTGACAATGGAAACACAATGACATACCATAATCCAGACTGTACACAGTCGTCCCTCGTGACTTTGTGGTTTGAATTTTGCGGCTTCAAGCTATCACGGTTTTTAAAAATATGTCAATTAATGAATTATAGCTTTTTCATGGTAGACTGTGGCCTATTACGAGTAAACGAATAACCATGTACAAGCAAAACGTACATATGTTTGGCCTAAGTTAAGCATTTTCAAGCATAAAAATTATTAAACCAATTAAAATAAGCCAATCAGAAAATGACACAAGACACCTTGTGGTATGTAGTATTCTACACTGGTCACCAGGTATCAACAATGTTACACTGATGAGACACCAGTCACCACAGAATGTACCGGTAGTAAAAAAAGAAAACAACACGGAACTCACCCAATGCTAACGTGCAAGACTATGTTATGTCTTATTTTTTATTATTACGTTCACTATATTGGGTGTAAAGGTGACTATAGGGGTGTTAGTTCATGTCTGGAGGGCTCTATCAATGTTAAAAAAACATATTTAGAAGACCGTAAACAGGTTTTGTAGGCTCTAACTGTGAAAATATTTCATTTATACGCAAGGGATCCTACTTCACGGAAATTCACTTATAATGGTCAGGTCAGGAACCAATTAACTGCAATAAACGAGGGATTACTGTGGCTTGGTGGAAACTTAGGTGATCTAGCCTGACAGCTAAAATTCCCTAAACAGACTATTACACAGACAAAAACATTTTTTTCCCTTTGATGTCTGCGTGACAGCTACAGGCTTGTGTTTTCATCCTGTTCATTAGAGCTTTGGAACACTTCAAGCTTTGTGACATTTCAGCGAGTGGCTTCAAAGGCTACGACGAGGAGGCAGGCAGGCATGAGGCAGCCGCGCTAGGAATTTGGATGAGCGAGCATTAACACACATGCTTTTGCATACTCCCCCAAAAAGAAACACATAACTGCAGCAAGGGGCTAGACTCAGCGTGACCTGCCTCATGGACGTCATTGTTGTCCACCCTGTAAAGCAAATGTTAGTTTTGAGAAGTTGGTTTGATCAGGTTGACCGTGTGAGGAGGCGGAGGTTTGATGTATGGCACCAGATGCCCGCTGCCAGATGTTGTGGAGGCTGACATGAAGGTCTGGCAGGAGGCTAGTTTTCAGGGAAAATAATTAACCTACTCTGCCTTTGCATGGAAGGTCACACTGAAAATATGCACATTAGTGATCATTCGAAAGTCTGTGCATGAGAGGTATGAAATATGCGTCATGTCTGGGAATGCATTGTGAACATGGCACTAGCTTGTCGTCTTGGTGGGAGTATTTCATGGCCAAAGTCTGCCAAGGAAAGTATAAATTCAAACAAGATGTGGCGGCCCCTTGTTTCTTTGAAGGTATTCCACATCGTACCTCCGATTCGGCCCAGGCTCGGACCATAAAAGGACACTCTGTTTACGTTAACCTGCCAGCGTCTGCTCGCCAGATGTTTCAAAGTAAGCTCTTTCATCTCCTCTCGTATTTATAGGCTCCGCAGCAGGTTTGTTGCTGTTTCGCGCCGACGAGCACAGAGAAACAGTCAGCTAAATTTAAACATTGTTTAATTTGCCTTGGAGATCTTCTGAGATTGAAGGGTATGTCCTTCAGCCTCCTTGTCGTGATGGGGAAAATGATACCGCGGAGACTGGAGGGAGGGTGAAAGCCGAGAAACATGGTCCCCATTAAGTCATCGGCTGTTGGCCAACAAACGTACACATGTCAACATTTTCTTTCCAAAGTCACTGTTATTCTTACCTGAGGGTCTCTGATTGCTGATGACTGCTAATGGTTATTTAAAGTCATTTTCTCCTTGGTTAGCATGGAAAACATAAGAAATATACACTCACTAGCTACAACAACTCTAACAAGGGTTTCTGCAGATAATTTAGTGGCGCTCAAAGTGCCGCCAAGGGGCCATTTGTGGCCTGCAGCACATTTTTAAAATATAATTTAACAAGAAAATTAACGCAAACCCTGCAGACAAATCAGCAGTAATTTTACAAGAATAAACTCAAAATATTAAGAGAAAACAGTTGTAATCTAACAAGAAAAATGTGTAAGCTTTCGAGAATAATACCATAATAGTATGAAGAAAAATCATGTCATTTTAGTAGCATTGAGTTCAAATATCTAAGAAAAAAGTCATATTATAATGAGAACTAAACATAACCAAATAAGTTGTAATTTTTCGAAAATTAGGTTGGGAAAAAGTTAGAAAATGAGAGGCGGGGGGGGGACTACTTTTTTGTCAAGTTGGCAGGTATGTTAGCGTCTTTATCCATGCTTGAACAATGCTGGTGCCAGAAAAATATTAGCTTGTACCGATAAATCAGGGGTGTGAAAAGCCACACCATTTGTAAGCTATGCAGAGCAGCTCTCAAGTCCAGAGCCAGCATAACAAATCTTGACCAGCAGACAAACAGAGGTGAGTATTGTACCCTTTTTTCAAGGGCTTCTGCTTACCTTTTTTGCTTTGTAAGTTGTTTACTTTATTACTACTGCTACTACTACCTTTATTACCTGCCTGGAGTGTTAAAAACACTATGTTTAGGCTCAAATGTTGCACGCTAATGCAGCATTTTCATTGCACCCATGTGTCAAATAGTGCTAATTACTTATCATTGCTTGCACACATTTATGCCACTTTTGAAGAAATGTGTCAGTATATGAGGGGCTTTGCACTATTTATTTATTTTTTATCATTGATTAGACCGAAGACTTCTGTTATTTCATTGATATACAAGGTCAGGCAAAATGATCTGACACATTTGTAGGTTAAATAAAAGGCAAATAAAGTAAAGAAACAAAAAAGTGTTTTTATTTTCGAAAAGTACATATAATGCCATTTTGCTTTGTTTCTTTATAATGCCATTGTTTTTCGTTTCTTTTTCAGTTGCTGCCATGAATTGGACTGGTGAGCATCGCGCTTTCATTGTGGAAACGTTTATCAAAACAAACGAATCCGTTAGCACTTCAATCTTGGTAGACATGATCCCGTACCAGAGCTACTGGATCTGCATTGAGTGTGTGGACAATAATGGATCCCATTTGACTGATTACATTTTTAAAACATAATGAAACAGAATGGCATTATATGTACTTTTTGAAAATAAAAACACTTTCTTGTTTCTTTCTTCTTTTATTTGCCTTTTATTTAACCTACAAATGTGTCAGATCATTTTGCCTGACCCTGTACTTTGTAATGATCCCATCAAACAAAAAGATATTCACTCAACAAGTCCGTTTTGGTCTGTGTATGAAAATAAATTAAATTTGACTTGTTATTCTGTTTTCTTTTTTTTTTGCCAGTGCCCTACAGCATGCTTGGGGATATGATGTGCTCGTTTACACACACACAACCACTTCGCTAAGGGCCTACGACATTAACAAATGGATAATGAAAAGTAAAATGAGATTACCATAACGAAGACACGAGCAGGAAAACACACCGGCTGAGAGTTTGGATGTTTACAAATGGTTTGCAAATCTTCTAACCTCTCAGCCGGTGTTTTCCTGCCCTTGTGCGCTATATTCTCTCTATATCCCATTCCTATTGCTACTTCCGACTTAATCAATCACAATTGAGAGAGAGGAAAGAAAGCAATTAGGAATACCCAAAGAAACTGCACTGTTATGCACCTTCGTCTTTATTTAGAATTCCTCCAAGTGTAAAAAACAAAATGTATTAATCTCACTTTCCCTTTTATTGATTCATACTACTACATTAATGTACACGGGTAAGGTGGGGGAAGATAACTCCGGGAAGTAGAAAACACAAAACTTTTATAAACACGTCAGATTCAAAGTTGTTTGTTTGTTATTTCCAGTTGTCAGAATGCATTGCTTGCCTGAAAGTGTGACATCTCACCATTGGTGTTTTCGCGCACGTCTTTCCTCCCTTTCTCTCCCTCTCTTTTTCCATTACTTTTGCTGCCTTTCTCTCTGTGCATGTTGCCAGACGGAGTCTAATTGAATGATTTTTGCCAGGGATCAGTGAGATTAGGGATTGTGTTTAGGCCTATGTCGCTCTGGATTAGTGTTCCTTTTATATCTGTTTTAGGAGTAACAAATACACGTAAAGACAAATACCTACGTGCTTTGTGATAGATACAGACAACATAGACTAATTTCCCTTTTTACGTGCTTTGTGTGTTTTTATGCAATTTAAGGATCTTGGGTTATCTTTAACCTTCACTAGCCAAGCAATGGACTGCTTTGATGTGATGATCTTCCAGCACCACTGCATAATAAATGCATTTTTCGGAAACTGTCAGTACCAGCCCCATACGAGTACAACTCGAGCCAATTACAGGCCCATCCATCTGGTCTGCCAAGAGTCGGTCTCATTTCATCTGCCTATAAAACCTTCTGAGATCTCTAGGCCCTTTCGTACTTCTGGACACTCCGGGTTGGTTGCAGTTCTGCAATATCGTGGCACTAAAAGATATTGGAATGCAATTTTTTTCACAGACCTCGATGTCATAATACAGTGTCTGTTACATGCTTTGGTCAATTACAGCACACTCTCTAAAAAGCCCTGTTAAGAGCAGTTGGTCTGGAGCCCCAACAGCAGCAGCTAACAATTTAGAATAAAAAAAAAAAAATTAAGCCACTTTCCTTTGATAACCTCTTCTTTCAGTTGAATTAGTAACAGAATTACGACTTCATAAATGTATGACAAAGGAAAGTAATTATTGTGTTACTTTTTGTGAAAAACCCTCAAATATGTAAAAGAATTCAGGTTTTTTAAAAGCAGATTTCATGGGCCAGTTGCGTAGAGTAGTGGTGTGTGCATTTGACAGAGTTTCATGAGATTAGAGTTACTCACAATGGATATAGTGTACACTTCACATGTACGTTCGATGACGATGTAGTGCCTGTACTTGAATCATAAAAATGCCGCTTTTAACTCCACACACTGCGCCGGCTTGCCATTCTTGCATCGAGTTGGCTTCTGTGGCTGTTTGCAACCACCTGAATTCTGGCACTGATTGGCTTACCATGAAATTGCACTCTACCTTTTGCCAAAGGAGGAAGACAAAAGAAAAAAAACAGCTTTTATTTACATTTACATTTACATCCTACGGATGAACGAGCCGGAGAGCGGATAACAGCAGTTGGATGCCAGTGCATGATCGATAGATACTTTATTGATCCCCAAGAGAAATTCACATTTCCAGCAGCTCTGCAAAAATGCCATAATGAATTTAATCACTTAAATCTGTCAGTAACAGTAACGGTGTTGTAACATTTGAAATAGTAATGACTTGGAATACCCGTTACTGGAAAACAATAATGGCGTTAACTCGGAGTTGATGTGTTAATGTGTGGCAATCTGTGCATCCAACAACACTGCAGCTCCGCTCTGCTTTTGCCTTTGACAAGAGACTGGTTGCATGTTGTCACTTGCGAGAAAAGACGATGGTGGATCTTCGACTGGGGAGATTGTGAGTCATGGGGGGAGAAACTGGGTGTGAGGGCGGACTGTTACGTCACAGTTCAACCAAAATGGCTTGCCTAACGACGTAGGCAGCTGACAGAGAATTTACTTCGTCGTGTAATTTCACACTTGAATGTGTGCAGGCAGTAAATATTTCTATACAAGCAATTAAAGAGTCTGTTTTCCATAACATGTCTCCTTTCAGGTGTTGAAGCTGCACACCTTAACATGGGGTATTTAACCCCATTGGGTATTTAACCCATATTAAGGCCTCATTGCACATGTGGATATCAAGTGGGCTGAGTGGGTTGAGTATTTTTTCTCATGAACTTTACGCCAAAAACCGAGACATTCGCAAAGCAGGAGAAATCCCTGCTGGGTTTGCCTACAGGCTCCTGTATGGGTAAAAGAAGTTGTTTGCTGTTTTTAACCTTGCTATGAATGCTGTCCTTCTCAATCCACCAGTAATCCTAATAATCCATGCTTGCATTGCCCCATCTCTGTAATAAGTGCCAGATGCTGTTTGAGGAGATAAACACCAAGCTTGTGTTTTTCTATACAAGGAAAAATAAAGCGGAGGAGGCCCCGCTGGAATCCGCATGCTGTGATGAAAGAATGAGAAAACAGCGGTGAACGTACACAGGGAACAATCATCAAGAAGGGAACCAGTTATTCAAAACAGCTTAAAGAGTACAGTAGCTATCATTAAATGTGATTAGTTTAACGCTTTACTATAATCTATTTTGGAGTTTAAACCATCCATCCACCCATCGTCATCCTCATATCTGAAGTCAGGTCGCGGGGGCAGCCTAAGCAGGGAAGACTTCCCTCTCCCTGGCTACTTCATCCAGCTCCTCCCGGCAAATCCCAAGGCATTCCCAAGCCAGTTGAGAGATATAGTCTCTCCAACGTGTCCAGGGTCTTCCCTGTAGCCTCCAACCGGTCGGGTGTGCCCTGAACATCTCCCCAGGGAGGCATCTGGGAGGCACCCTGGCCAGATGCCCGTGCCGCCTCATCTGGCTCCTCTCAATGCGGAGGAGCAGAGGTTCTACTCCGAGTTTCTCCTGGATGACAGTGCTTGTCACCTTATCTCTAAGGGAAAACCAGCCACCCTACGGAGACAACTAATTTCAGACACTTGTACCCAAGATCTTGTTCTTTCGGTCACTACCCAAAGCTCATGACCAATATCAACTGTTAAATTGAGAGCTTTGCCACAACAGACCAATGCAGAGTCCACATCATTCCAGACGCTACACCAATCCTCACCCCTCATCCATCCCTCACTCGGGAACAACACCCAGAGGTACTTAAACTCCTCCACTTGGGACAGGATCTCATCCCCGACTTGCACTCTACCCTTTTATGGGCAAGAACCATGGACTCGGACTCGGTGCTGATTCTCATCACACCCGTTTCACACTCGGCTGCGAACCGATCCAGTGAGAGTTGAAGATCACAGCACAATAAAGCCAGCAGGACCACATCATCTGCAAAAAGCAGAGACCCCGTCCTGCATCCACCAAACCAGATCCCCTCAAAGCCCTGGCCGCACCTACTTGAAATTAGGAATGGGCATAATTGATAGAAGCACATTGGGCAAAATGGAGGGCACTACTAGCTGCAATAAGCAGATGCGCTGTTGATTCAGCCTCAAATAGTTTGTTGTCTATAGAAGGATAACATGACATTTGCTGTTCAGCTATGTGACGACTCTAATTCTATGTCTAGTATCACACTATCATGGAACCAAGAGTTCAGAACATTCATGGACAGATTCCATTAAAAACACAGTTTTAATTGGTCATTCATTTTTGATTGGCTCTATCTGAAGCATTCATTGCTCCATGTGTATATTATTGTGGTTGCACTGCATATTGCTATATCTCATTAGTGCATGCAGCTGTACCTAATGGAGTATCCAGTCAGTGCATACTCTCACTCTGACAAGTCTTTAGACTAGATTTTATCCAGGATCATCCTTGCTTTCAGCCGTCAAATAAACATAATCTTGTGTATATTTTAACAATGATATGTCCTGACCCCCTTGAACACATCTTGGTAATAATAGGCTGTGTATAGAACTTCCAGCTTTTCTGTCTTTTTATTAAAGCCTAGTTGGCTACAAAGCTGTTGTTTTTTGCATTGGTCCTATTGAGGAATTAATTGCTGTCAATAGATTTGCTGACTGCTCAACTTGACACCAGTAGAGGATAGCCTATATTTGACTTTCCCACATAATACATTTTAAACACCAACTTTGTGGATTGCAGCCTTTGTTGTATATGTCTTTGCAAGTAAGCTGTCCTCGGCTGCTAATGTTTTTTAACAGCAAGCACACATTTGTTTATCACCTGCCACACAATCGACATATCCCCTTGGATTCCACAAAACAAGAGCAATACCACCAAGGAATCAATCACTGTAATGGTTTCCCCTGTGGAGAGCAAGCCAGGACAGGTGATATATCCCACCCCATCACACACAGCACACCGCTCCATCACTTGTGTCAACCGGAGCTGCAAACTCCTGATTCTGCTAAGTCCACTGGTCCTCCACTTTATCTGTCAGACCAACCAGTCCACTCATGATCCTTTGCCCTCTCCGTTCATTTAAATGGTGGAGCTCCACGTCATGCAGGCAAGAATATCTTTCATCTTCATCGCATCCGGTTTCAGTAATTGTTTCTATCTTCACGTGGGACACCAAGGGAGCAAGAACATTTTATTTTCATTCAATTCATTTGTTTAACTGACGCACCTCTGTTTCAGCTGAGGCCACTGTTTAAGGATATTCACTCACCACTTTTTGTGCACACTAAATTCATGGATTACTGGCCGATAACTGGATTTATACTCCTAAATCTATAGAGCCACCGCAAGTTGTACCTTGCAGGGGAGAAATAGTGATTTGCAAGGAACACAAAATATTTGGACGTGTCCGGCGCAGCAACCCCGGCCAGAAGAGTCTTTACCATTCCAGACTGTACCGTGACAAGCTGGACTGCAACGCACTTAAAGTGCCAGTGTGCAGCAGGGTCACGCATGTATGAAAATACCTACGCTTTACCATTATGTTCATTAAAAACTTTAATTGGAAGTCCACCCATTCCATTTTCACACATGCATAGCACTGCCCGCCTTCACTGGCGCTAACGAGCTGCAATGAAAACTTAATTAGAATTGATAAGCAGCGGTACGCTCCAGCCCAGTCAAATATGCACTATTCCATCTGATTGAAGGAATATGAAGCGCTTCTTTCTTTTTTTTTTACACCTCTTGGCGTTGTAAGATGTCATAGCTGATAATTTAAAATGCACTAATTAAAGAGTCATGGAGGGATATTATTCAAGATAGCAGTGAAATTAAAAAGTAAATTACGACTCCTTTATTCTCACAGTAACTTGAGTCTATAAAAGGGGAGGGGGGGGTTCTTTCTTTAAAGCCTTACTGTGTGTATTTTGCTCTGCTTTGGACAATGCTTTACAAACTTGGCAACATTAGAGCTTTAGTCGAAAGCATGACTCATTGTGATGGTATCTCATCTTAGGTCTGATGTCTCACCCTCTTTTCATGTTGGATAATGGTGGCCCCCAATAGGCAGAGATGTGTAACTGCATGAATCACTCTTTTGTGTCTTTGTTGGTGCTCATGTCAAACTGCTGAGTGAACACATGCAGGACACAACAAAGTCCGGCTGTGGTTCCGTCCCATCATGCGTCACCGTACCTCTATTTAATTATTTAATTTCATTATTTACTGATTGTTCTGTCACATTATTTATCTGTTTCTTCTCAGTCCATGACAGCATCTTTGGCCATGATTGCTTTTTGGAATACAGTCTCACCTTTAGTTTTACAACAACAACACATAGAATATGTCCGATTTATTGATCAGATCTTGTCAGTACAGGTGAACACAATTAATATCACTCCTGCTGGTGATGGACCACATAAAGACTTTATGCAGCAGTACTTTTTTGTCACTGTTCAATGGTTAACTGTATGAAATCCTCATTTAACTTTGAAGAGGAGCATACGTTGTTGTGGTGGAGTTGGAGGAGATATTGAAAAAAAGGACAAATCGTGGTCGTCGTTAGACTCTTCTAAAAGAGGTAGTATTCTGTGGGTGGTGTAGAATTAACCAGGCCTATTAACTCTTCATAAACTTTAATCACACGCTCTGTCCAGGTTGTATCATACAGCTACAACGTAGCTTTTCTTCACTTCTCCTCCCCCCCCCTCTGCCTGTAACTGTTGGTCCCATTAGCAGTGTCACAGTGCCCTCTACTGGTCAAGCATGTACAGTAGCAGTATAAATACTGATGGAGCGACTACAAGGCAAAATAAAATAAAATATAGACCAGTTGGCTTGTGTTCGTATCCGCGAATGTTCGCTAGTCGGATGTTCGTAAGTTGGGGACCTAGTGTATTTATATATAATAATAATAGTAGTAGCAGTCGTAGTGGTCGCAGTAGTATAATTAGTCATAGTAATATCGTAGTAATAGTAAATGGTAGTGATAATGATAAATGTACTCATTCCAATTATTGTTACATTATACCACTGTTGGGTTCGGGGTCACAGGTGAGCTGGGGCCTATCCCAGCTGGCCCTGGGCAAGATAATAATATCATTAGTGTTAAGATTAATAATTAACATTTAATAATTAATAGTAGATATACAATTTTAAATGTATTAAATATCAAAGGAAAACTGCACTTTAAAAAGAAATGTGCCCATCATCCACAATTCTTATGTGCTACATATCACACACCTCTTTCTATTCTGTGCAAAACCTCCAAAAACCGCCAACAACGCTTCATTTACATAATGACCTCCATATTAACCAAGCTACAGCGACATTTTATTGTTATTAACATCGTTATGCCGTAGTTACACATCACATCACCACACCGGCTAGCTACTAGCCGACTAGCGACTAGCTTCACCACACACTCGCTCGCCACGGTCACAATACCTCAGGCCACTAACGAAAGGTAACGCTACATATTGGAGCTGCCGCCACTGCTGAGGTGTTTTTATTTTTGAGATTGGAAAAGTTAGTGCTAGGTGTAGGCGTTCATTTCTATGTTGCTATGTGAAATCAAAGCGCCCAGGGAGGAACTCCGGTAATGCTTAAAAAGACCAAAATACAGCAAAATTATCATGAATGTACCTGGTACGACATGGTCAGAGCTTGGATATAAAACCATAGAACCTGGTTGGAGGTTTTTGGAGGTGCTTTATGCATTTAATTTTGCATTATTATAATAGTCACGTCAGGTCAAATTTGATTGACATTTCAAAGAACGTGTTTTGACCAAAGTGCTGCACAATCCATACAGACAATAACAATAATAGCAGTAAAACAATAAAAAAATAATATGACGTACTATTATAATTATTATATATTAATATACTGTATATAAATAATATATTATTATAATGAATATTATTATCATTACAAAAAAAGTCTTCTTGTCCCCATCTCCTTCACTATTTCCCTGGATGCCACCATCTCTTCTCGCTGTACCAAGGAGAGAACAGGTTTGACTGAAAACCCATGCAGTCCTTCCTCCAATGAAGCCAATAAAAAAAAATTCCCTATGCGGTTGCATATGCATTATTAATTTGACAACACTTGTCGTGTTCCTCTCCGTTTTTGTGTGGAGGCAATGGGAAGGTGAGGTATAATTAATATCTCAGGAGCTCTGTGACAGTGCTGGGGGATTAATCTCCCGTGGCATGTCTCCATTTGCAGCCATTGCCCCCCAACTGTGCAACTGCCTCCTCACCCCACTGAGAAGAAAGCATGCACCACTAAATCTTCATATTTTTATTTTTGAAGAGCTCATTCACACTCCTTTCAAATGGTATCAATTGTCCCGCTGACGTCTGTTGACACTAACAGCTTCTTAGGCTTTCGAAGAAGGTGTTTTTTTTTCTTTTAAATATTATTATAGCACTGACAGTTGTTGTGTGTGCCGTTAAAAGATTGTACATTTGTCTCTCTCATGTACATGACTCTTGAGAGCGGTTATGGCTGAGAGCTTTTGATAAAACCACCCCCATTCATCTACATGCGACACAGATTCCAGTAATGTTTCTTGCGGGCTGACAAATTTCATGGAAATTTGGTGGAAATTTGTTTTGTCAGCCACATTACACAAACAAAGGTGATAGACAAACATGTTGCACACGTCTATGTCAATTCCCGTATTCACCTGAGTGTAAGAAGGTGTTTTTTTCTGGAGAAAAAAGTCTGAAAAGAGTTAGATACTAATCAGCAAGTAGAGACAAATGACTACTTGGGTGAGAGCTTTTCTTCCTGTCACTCACACACAGTTACTAAATGGAGTGAGGTATCTGTGTATTTTTTTTTTAATTACAGTAATCTTACTTTATATATATGCTATATATATTTCTTTTCACTGATACTGAAAACCTGATTTTAAAAAAGAAAAAAAATATATCAGATTTTTTTTTCACCAAAATTGATTATTGAAAAGCGAGGTCGGGTTGTCTTATATTCAGAGTTGTCGTATATTTGGGTCAATACGGTATTAATCAAGACATTTTGACGCGTTTTCTTCCCCCTGTATCTTACCAAGACATTTTTATGCTTCCCACTTTGTGGGAACAGTTTGAAGAAGGCCCCTTTCTGTTCCTAGTGCACAATACAAGGTCCTTATCAGGATGAATGAATGGGTTTGGTGTGGGAGAACCCCATCAAGCACCGTTAAGATGAACTAGAACATAAATGGTACACCATGAGGCCCTCTCTGTGACCAACTCCATAGTTGACTCAATTTTCACTTCCTGTAAATGACATCAGTGCATGCCGAATTATTTACACACCAACACAAAATCCCAAAATGCATCTTAGCGTGTAAATTAAATGCAGCAAATGTAATTAAATGCATTTCATTTTCATATATTCTGGAAATGCAACCTCCAAAACCCTCTAATAATGATGCGAGACAGATGATGGTGTTTAAAACCAATTGCGGCTTGACTTCCTGATGGAATAAACCAATGTCATAAGGGGTGTGTGTGTGTGTGTGTGTGTGTGTGTGTGTGTGTGTGTGTGTGACAGAGGCCTTTTGGGGATCTGAGTAGTAATTAGAAAAGGTGGAATGACTCATGGAATGAATATGAATCCCATAAAAGAATAGCAGCATCTGGGCAAAGACCATCCATCGTATTAGCAAAGTGATAGCGACGGATTCTAATAAAACTTGATTATGTCTTATAATTCAATTTGGATCAACTGTTTGGGAGTTTCAGATATACGTACGTTTCAGAAGTACGCACCAAACTTGACAAGGCCGTCATGGGAGACCTCAGTTCAGTAGCATCAAAGGAGTAACTATTTATTTGGCTTCTTCTTTGGCTTTTTTGCAACCCTTGCACTAAAAAAGGAACACCATCATGCATGGCGTCACTCTCACTGTGTCATCACTTGCATTTTTTTTGTCTTTTAATTTTATTTTAGATGTTGTAGATATACATTAATCCGTCATAGTTACAGTGTTGAACTCCTGATTATGTTTTTTTTTTTTTTTACATTATTAGAACCCTCTGGACACGAAATAACACACCTATAATCATCCTTACACTCGTATTACCCAATAGAAGTAGACATAATAAGAGAAAATAAGCCATGTAAGAAATAAATAAGACTCGTGCTCATATGTGTTGCTGTAAATGCCTTTTGGTGGGGGACAGACAGGAAGTGACACCGGGGGTTCAGATATGAGTCATTTTGGCCGGGGTTACGGCCGCAACAGTAGCCCGCGTTTTTATTAGGAATTATTGTGCCTGTTGTGACATCATTCAAGCCCAGCAATAAAAGCCTGTTTCCTCGGTGGTCAGCTCTGGTGCTTGTGTGTCTTACCGAACATTACAGTAACATTACTGACACTTAGTGACCAGTGCAGAATACTACATATCACATCTTTGAATGTGTCTTCTTGATTGATGATTTATTGATATATTTTGAAAAACAGTGATAAATTGAAGCCGTGATTTTCGAAGCGCGATGTGACCTCTGCAGCTTGTTGCCTTTTGTGACTTTCTGTTCTTTTATTTATTATGTATACTATCTTCTGTATACGTCTGTGTAGGCTCTCAGTCGTACAGGAGTTGTCCATCGAGGAAAAGGCTTCTTGAGACGTCATCTGTACTTCTGTGTAGAAGGTGTCGGACGTTTCGCTCCTCATCCGAAGAGCTTCGTCAGCAAACTAATAAGTGCTGGTAGCTTAGGCCTTAAATACAGTAAGAGTGGGCGGAATTGGTGTGCCAACACCCTCCTCCTATTGGTTCGTTACACTAAGCTTGCATTCCTCATCTTTACAGTGGTATAATCCTATCCTGTTATTCACACCTACGATAAAAGGGAAGTGTCGCTCCCTGAATTGGGTATGAACGACTCTGATACTGGCTTGTTAGCATCTATTGTTCTGGCTCGGCCCTGCCTTCACCTCATTTGCAAGACTAAGAGCTGTGGGTTTTGGTCTCAGTAACCTGCTGAACACAGGGTCCAAATTGAACCTCAAACCACCATTCCGATTCAATGATTCAGTCTCGGTGGTGAGGAAGAGACTGCTCGAGGACTCAACTCTGCATCGGAGAACAAAACTTAGTGCTGACCACATCTGCCAATTACTGGAAATTTGCCTTAACACCACATATTTTCAGTTTAGAGGGAAATTCTACAGACAAATTCATGGTTGTGCTATGGGCTCACCAGTCTCACCCATAGTGGCGAATCTGTACATGGAAGAGATGGAGAAACAGGCTCTCACATCCTTCTCAGGGACAAAACCAAGGCACTGGTTTAGATACGTGGATGACACCTTTGTCATAATCAAAAAACAAGAAATTCAGTCTTTCACAGATCACATCAATGCGGTGGACACCAATATCAAATTTACTCGCGAGGACACTAAAGAAAACCAACTAGCCTTCTTAGACTGCAAGGTAATTATAGGAAAGGACAGACAGCTACTTACAGAGGTCTTTAGAAAGGCCACACACACTGACCAATACCTGCTTTTTGAATCAAACCATCCACTACAACATAAACTAGGGGTTATTAGGACCCTCCAACATAGAGCGGAACAAATACCAACTAGTGCTGAGGGAAAGAAAAAGGAGACACAACATGTCCAGAGAGCGCTCTCAACCTGTGGGTACCCACGGTGGGCTTTTAACAAATGTCAAAAGAAGAGAGTAGGGAAAGAAACCCAAAAGCCCACAGAAGCTAAAAGGAGAGGAGTGGTAGTCCCTTATGTAGCGGGGGTCTCCGAAAAACTCCAGAGGATCTTATGGCAACACAAAATTCCTACCTATTTCAAACCAGTAAATACCCTGAGACAAAAATTAGTGCATCCTAAAGACAAGGCTCCAAACCAGAAACAGAGCAATGTGGTCTATTCCATCCACTGTAAAGATGAGGAATGCAAAGAGCACTACATTGGGGAAACTAAGCAAATGCTCCAAAAAAAGGCTTTATCAACATCGCAGGGACAATGCTAGTGGTCCTCAATCAGCAGTACATCTACACCTGAAAGCTACCAATCACTCTTTTCAGGACAGCGAGGTAAAGATTTTGGCCAAAGAAAACAGATGGTTTGAAAGAGGAGTAAAGGAAGCTATTTTTGTCAAACAACAGAACCCATCATTGAATCGGAATGGTGGTTTGAGGTTCAATTTGGACCCTGTGTTCAGCAGGTTACTGAGACCAAAACCCACAGCTCTTAGTCTTGCAAATGAGGTGAAGGCAGGGCCGAGCCAGAACAATAGATGCTAACAAGCCAGTATCAGAGTCGTTCATACCCAATTCAGGGAGCGACACTTCCCTTTTATCGTAGGTGTGAATAACAGGATAGGATTATACCACTGTAAAGATGAGGAATGCAAGCTTAGTGTAACGAACCAATAGGAGGAGGGTGTTGGCACACCAATTCCGCCCACTCTTACTGTATTTAAGGCCTAAGCTACCAGCACTTATTAGTTTGCTGACGAAGCTCTTCGGATGAGGAGCGAAACGTCCGACACCTTCTACACAGAAGTACAGATGACGTCTCAAGAAGCCTTTTCCTCGATATCTTCTGTATAGCACATTGTGCTTGTTTGAAAGTGCTTTACCAATAAAGTTAGATGGGATTGGGGTTAAGAATGTTACAATGCTACTTGACAATGTGTTTTTTACCAACATTTATTCCCAAAAAATGGGCTGCTGTCTCAGTTTACACTGGCTCACTTCTTTTTACACTTGTACACCAACCAACTATGTAAAAAAGACAAGCAAATCACCTTTGTCATTAAAGTTGAGACTTCAATGTTTTAGTTTGTTACGCCTCAAAATTAACAGTGCGTTACTTTGACTTTGACAGTGCTTCTTTTTTTCTGGCCGAGACGGCCAAAAAGATAGACGGCCTGTGTTACTTGTTATCAAAGTTAAGTGTTTTGTTGTTTTTTATATATTGTAATGGTAACAGTTGCTGTATGTAGCACTAACTGTACTAACTTTCAAATGTACAACTTATACTTCTCTTCTTGCTTTGAGTACGCAAGTCAAGCCCTACGTAACACACACACACACACACACACATACATTAGTTATGTTTGTAGTCAGCTAATGATAGTGATTTGCAAAGTTTGACAAATGTGAATGTACAACCTATAATAACAACGTCACGACTGCAAATTGTTGAGACTGCTTTTGTGCGTGTGGCTATGCTACGGACATGTACGTAAATACCCGGCAGCCGTGAATGACCAATCACCTTGTAGATGAAAAATGTTTTTTATACAGTTTAACTCGAGCGAGAGAAGAACTCCTGCCTCGCCACCCAAGGACCCAAGCAAATGATTCAACCACAGCAACCACAGCCGCACCTCCAGAATCCTGAACTCAGGTTTGAGATGCAGTAGCCCCTCCCTCAGCTCCACCACAGTCTTGACTGTCAAAGCTTGGTAGAATCAGGGAATAAAATGGTTCCCCTCACTCCAGACACGGCAAGATCAAGGATTCTATCCTCAAAAAAAAAAGGGCCCCTTTCCCTCCTCAGCTCACTCCACCAACTAAAGCTCCCCCAGCTCGGCCCCCACCATCAGTGCCCATAGCTGTTATTCCCAACAGCGTCAATACTGTTGTCTAGGACACTCAGGCCCTCTGCGTTGCTAAACCTCATATCAAGCAGAGGCCCAGGGAGGGGGTGTTCTCGCCTAAAACAATAACTACTGTCAAACCACATAGATTAGTTAAGAGATGGTAAGTTACACGGTCTAATCAAAGCAATTAATCCACATCCCTTGCAAGAGTTCAGTGCCCAGTTCAACTGGAGCTAATCTTAAACATATTGTACTCAATGTCAGATCTTTAAGGAACAAATCATATTTAATGAATCATTATCATTTCCTTTTACAATCTTGATTTTATGTTTTTAACCGAGACACGGCTAGACAAAAACACAGCTAACTGAGTCTAGTCCCCCTTATTTCAACTTTGTATTTGAAACACGACAAAACCAAAGGGGTGGGGGTGTTTATGTCATATTCAGCGACAATGTAGTAACCCCAAAATTGTCATTTGGCCATTTTTCTCTTTTTTGAGTATGTGTCATTCAAAAAGGTGTTTAAACATACTTCCATACTTTATATTACCATTTACAAACCGCCACAAGATTGTTTTATTGATGATTTCACTGAATTACTTTCAGTTGTGTGCACTGATTTTGACTGTTTGGTCATTAGAGGGGACTTGAATGTGCATGTGGATGTGGCCAATGACTAAGAAACTCACTGCTGTCCACTAAGGGTGCTGCTATTTCAAATGTGAATGTTGTCGATGTTGCGTTATCTGATCACTAGTGTATTCTTTGACCTGTCTGTTACACCCAAACCAACAGCTGGGTCTGCAGTGGTTCAGGGAAGACTCGTTAATGGCAGCACAAGAACAGAGTCTGTGGCAAGGATTAGGTTTGAAAACTCCCCGTGTTCTAACATTGATGATCTGCTGAGCTCTTATACATCAAGTGTTGTACATGTTTTCTAACCTGGCAAGGTTAGAAAGGTTAAAAGTAGACAAAAGGCGCTATGGAGAAAAGACAGGTCTGTCACGGCACAGAAAAGGGAGCCAAACAGAAATGGTGCAAGTCAAAGTTCCTTGTTCATTATGAGGCTTAGAAAGAAAAGCTACGTGTCTTCAACCAAACCTTGCGTAGAACAAGGGAGAGTTATTTTTCTGAAATCATCACCAACTGTAGTAAGAACACTGTTTGCTACAGTTAACCGATTGACGAACCCTCCAGTTTCATTGCCCTTACAACTCATTTCTACATCTAAGTGCAATGAGTTTGCAATGTTCTTTTATGACAAATTTCAAGGTATAAAAAAATGCAATGATTTCCACAACACATAACTATTCTGCAGCCAGCTAGACACCTTGAGCTGACACATTTCACACCTGGAAGAGATCATCTGCAATCTCGAGTCCATGAACGTTCTGACTTGATGAGTTACTCACTAGATCTCTAAAGTCTGTGCTGAGCAGTTTGCTACCACAACTCACTCATACAGTTAACATCTCACATCAGACTGGAACCTTTCCAAAGGCCCAAAAACTGTTGTCATTAAGCCTCTTTTGAAGAAGAGCAGTTTTGATGCCACAACACTAAACAACTATCGACTCATATCAAACCTGATATTCTTGGGAAAAGTCTTAGTAAAGGTTGTCTACCAACAGTTTACTGACGTTCTCCTCTCTGACAATGTTTGATACGTACTTTCCAACCAGGATTTATGCCCCACCACAGCACTGAGACAGCTCTGATCAAGGTGACATACGATATCCGTCTGAACACAGATGCAGGCACAGTGTCAGTTTTAGTTCTGCTAGACCTGAGCGCTCCCTTTGACACAGCTGACCATGTGATCTCATTACAGAGGTTAGAAAACCGGTTGGAAATCTCTGGTACTGCTCTGAACTGGTTCAAGTCCTATCTGGAGGACAGGAACTACTTTTTTGGAATTGGTAACTGTGTCTCAAACCAAATGGCTATGACCTGTGGTGTTCCCCAGGGGTCACTCCTGGGACCACCTATTTTTACATGCTTCCTTTAGGTCAGATAATACGCAACTGCAATGTGTCCTACCACAACTATACAGACGACACTCATATCTACGTGTCACTGATGGCAGGTGAACATGGTCATGCAGATTTGCTTTGTCACTGTATAAAACAGATCAGTGTGTTGATGCAAAACCACTTTCTCCAGCTAAACATCATTGTCTGTGCAAAGAGAAAATGTTATTAGTCACCTTGAGACTCTTTCTCCAAAACCTAATCATCAAGTTAGGAATCAAGTCAGAAACATTGCCGAAGTTAATGGAATACTGTCTAAGTCAGATTTAGAGAGACTAATCCATGCTTTTGTTTCCAGCAGGCTAGACTACTTCAACAGCCTTCCCACCGGGCCCTCTAAACAAGCTGTAAAACAGCTGTAGTACATCAGGAATGCTGCTGCTCGAGTCCTGACTAGAACCAGGAAATACGACTATATTAGTCCAGTGTTTAGAACTCTGCACTGGCTTCCTGTCGCCCAGAGAATAGAAAAACAGCTTTAAAAGCAGCTCTGCTTGTGTTAAAGTCTTTTCATGGTGGTGCGCCATCACTGACATGTTAGAGCCACATGAACCATCTCAGGTTCTGAGAAGCTCAGAGAGTGGTCTCCTGCGGGTGCTCAGTGTCAGGACTAAACACAGTGAGGATGTGTTTGACCTTTTTGTATGAATTGTGCGAAATTAACTTGCCTTGTCTTGTTTTGTAATTGTGAAAAATACCAACTTTATTTTTCAATCTGTTGCATTAACTACTATTGCTAGTGTATGTTAGCTGGTGGTGGTGGTCTTGTATTTTTTGGTGGACAAAAAAGTAATCTTGCCCAGGTGACGTACAGTATAGCAGCTGGAACTTATTTTTAACAGTTATGACTGCACTGTTGAAAGGTGCCTCAAATAGAACAAGCATTGCTTTTTCTCTGTTTTTTAAAATAACCTTAATTCCAAAAGATTGACTGTCATCATCACTTTTTGTGGTGATGAACTTATTTTTACACTGTTAAAATGCAACAATCCCTATACAGTTCATAACAGTGTTGCTATGGTGACACTGGAACACATTATTTCCATTATGCCCTATGGGAAATGTTTTTTTTGGTTGTTTTTTTGTTGTTGTTGTTTTTTACCAAATCCGATGGCCCTGGTATGTGTTCCAGTGTACCCCAAATAAAGCCAGAAAAGCAATATGACAGTCACAGAGCACCATGAGTGGGGTACGTCTCCCAGGCTTTGCATTGGAACCTGCCAACTAAATAGTCCAGTATCTGGCTGCCACGTCGTCCAAGCGATTTAGTGGGCCCTGGGCTCCAAGCATGTGAGATATGGTTGATCCAATTCCGGCCATGCTCAATCAACCTAATTCTAGTGGGGACATAGAGGCCCAGTTCTGCAGAGTGTGCAAGAATGGATTGGCCAACAAAGCAGCTTTAAAGGTCAGCTTTTTGCCGCCAGCATCCCTCGGCCATCCATATGCAGTATAGTGGAGCGCAACATTTGCAAACACACAAACTCAGGAGCGATTTATATTGCAAGGTAGAGCAACATTGATAGGAGAGTGTTAACTCCAGAGTTGTGGTGTTTGATGTCTTTTCAAAGTTGTGAGGATTCCATAATCTAGCATGCAACATCCTCGCATGACTTCTCTACTAATGAGGACAACCTGGAAAGTTTGTTGCTGATTCATTTTCTGTGATTATTCGCCCAAAATATGAGCACGCATGCTCTTCCACAGGGTTTTGCCTACTTTGTTTGAATATGCTTATTTGTCACATTTTATTTTGCAGTTGCACCTATATAAGAAGCCAATTATAATCAGCATGGGCCCTTCACTTGACACCGCCTGTCCTGATGGCTACTCCTACTGTTCCCGTGATGTTTGTAAATGTCATCTTTTCTCATATTTGGTTAGGTGTTTTAAAGATGGGAGGAACTTGTTTTTTGGAGGAATACATGATTTAAAGTTTCATGATGCACTTCTTTACAACTCTAGTGAATCAAAATGTTCCTTATGGTGTGAGAGAGATGCCTGTGTGACTAATTACAGCTTTTGTAACACAAACGAGGTCTCATTTGGAAGGTTTTAATCATCCATGCCTATGCATTTCACTGGAATTTGGTGGTATTTGTTTTAACTGCATGGCATGTATGCAATCATACAAGGGCGGCATAAGTGCTATGACAACAGACCAATTAATTATGCTATATTATGTATATATTTTCTTTCTGCTTCTAAATAATTAGTTGTTTGAAATATTGCAGAGGAGGCCATCGAGTCATAAATTAAAATAATCTGGCAAAGCATTGCAATGTGTTTTTAAAAACAAAACAACAAAACAACACAAACTGTATATGTACTGTGACAGTGGTGGTGTTGGGGGGGTTGGTTAATGGGAGCTCCCACCAACTAACAGATGTGGTGAACCAGAGCTCTGTGAAACTAACATCTGCACATAATTGGACGCTGTCACTTTTGTCAAAAACATGTTGCCAGCCTCTGTGTGTGCAAAGTCGTTATCGGTGTTTGTGTTGTTAGCTTTGCTGAACCTCGCCGCATGTGTTCTTACTCTGTGAAGGCCTGGCTCACAGCACTGTTCCACCAAGAGGGTGGTAGCGGGTCATGGATGCAGAGAGGGTCTGGTTCTGCATTTGTGGTTTAAGGCTTTAGGACTGCCAACCGTCCCTTGAAAAACGGAATCATGCCGTCCGTATTTAAAAATAAAAGTATGCCTCCTGTATTGAGCTGACAAGGAATGCACTTGGTCCATTATTATTACTGTGAGAATAAAATCTTAGTCTAAAATGTGGAGTCCATTGACAGCAGCTTGTCACAGGGTAAGCCAATCAATGTCAGCAAAAGTGAATCCCCGCAAAGTAGGATTCCTTATTTATAAATGGAATCGTTTCATAGTTAAAGCATAGAAAACCTGTTTCTGACCTTCTAAATGCTGTTGTTAACATTATTAGAGCCCTCTCGACATGAACTAACACATCTATGGTCACCTTTACACTCGTATTACCCAATAAAGTTGTCATAATAAGAGTAAATAAGACATTGAAGACATCAATAAACATGACCTACGAGCAAGCTCATTTTTCAATAGCCAGGTCACTTGTGGAAACCTTGTGGTAGCATCCATTTCTATCTGTTGATGCACTTATTTTTTTTTTTTTTTTAGCTCTGCTCTTGTTTTGCATCACATTTGGAAAACTTGATGTTGCCAAAATTGAAAGATAATACCATCAGATAGTGTTGAAGAACTGCTTTGATGATTCATAAATGTGACTCATAGCTACTGTGATGTGATACTGAGAGAATTTGTGCATTAATCAGACCACTGCTGATCTAAAAGAACACGTTTTGTTCCCAATCGGAGGATACTAAGTTGGAGCAGGTCACAAGGCAAAAGGTCAAGTGTGAAGGCAAGCAGACAGCCAAATGAATCAGCCTTAGATGTTTGTGACTCACATTGTTCACTGCGCCGTCATGTCATCCTGCAGACTACTTTGAAATGACTCGAGACACATCACTGTGCTTCGTTAACATTTTCACCATGTTGTCACCTCATCCTCCCCCTGTCAATTTGTTTATCCATCTCCAAATAACTGATATTGATTATTCAAGTGCTTTTTTTGAGGCAGAACTGTGTAATTACTAACACTACTGTCTCGTGCTGATAAGAGAAAAATGTTAATCCTGGTATTAGAATGAAGAGATTCTATTGGAAAAAAAAGAATTAAGGGTTTCAAATGCTTTCCTTGGAGACTTGTTATTGAAATAACTTCTTTTGGAAAAATAACTTTTGCACGACTTTAATAAGAATGACGAAGCCAATGTTTTGTTTATGACTGTAAAGTTGCCCAAATTGTCCAACCGAAGGCGCAGCCCTCAGTAATTGCTATGATTGGAATATTGGCGAGAACGTGGTGTGACGTTTTCTGGTGCAGCTTTTATTGTCTAAAGGTGGAATTTAGCAGTCAAATGGAAGCACAGCTCCGTTTATTTTCATTTTTCAACAATAGAACCGCAAACAACCTCTTTGTGCTCTGCAAACACTCAACACTGTTTCGTCTTGATTTGGATGCTGCAACAGTGACTATTTCTTCAAACACAAAGTGTACATTTCATTTAACTTTAATGCTCTTTTTTTCTTATCACCTCGCACAAGAGTTTTGCTGAACGCTTGACTAAGTTTTGTTGTATTTGCAGCAATTTTTTTCAAAAAGTAAAGATAAGCTCTGAATTTATGAATAGCTTTTCTGTTTTTAAACGCTAGGTATTTATCATAGGAAAAGAGTAAATAATAACATTAATCATAGCTTTTTATTCTCAGGGCGAAGCTGACTTACACAGTTATGATTAATAATGCTGCCGCATGTATTACTTGGCCATTGTAATATAACATCTTCAGTTGACATGACCCAGCATCACTTTTGTGCTTGTGCTTGCTCCCTACCTGCTCATGTTGACCTACTCACCCCTCAGTCAGGCTTTGACCTTTAACCTCTACTCCTTCCAAGCCGTCTGGAAGATGTCAGCAGCTGTCTTGCGTCCAACGGGCTGAGTGAGCCGTAATGATTTATTCTCCCCGTGCTGGCCACAAGGGGCACCGCAGGGTTGAAAGATGAGTGTCCTGCTTATCACTGCTTGTGTGTTGCTCAAAGAGGACTCACTCAAACGTGAGTGTGTTTTAAAGACTAATTGATATTTAACTTTTCTTACTACAAAGGGGTAAACAACAGTTTGCCTTGCAAATATTATACTTATTCACATGCAAGGCCCTCTGCAATTACTGGAATGGACACGTATGCACTTAGACATAAATAAACACTGGTGCAATCAGCGTCTACACTTAATGACTCAAGCACACAATAGTACAAAAAACCCTGAAGAACAGCTTTGGAGATTAAATGTAATACAATAGAACAAAAATACATATCAAAAATATGAAAAATATAATATTAATATTTGCTGATAAATTAACTGTAATCGTGCCACACTTTTTACAGCAGTGTGATACTTTAAAACAAGCATTTATACAGCATGTGCTAATACATATCAAATAGATCAACAAATGGAAAATGAAGATAAAATGAATAATATTTCTATATATAATATTTCTAATGACAACCTTAACATAAAAAAGTTCATCAGAGTTCACACACATGAGCTCATCAGAGTGTTGTTTGCTCAGTTGCGTTTGTGTCTGTTCTGAATCATTATTAACCATTCCATTGGTCCTGTTCTTGACTGTCTTTACAGAGAGAGGCATTGTTTCATTTTCTCAGTCATTTCTTGTTTATTTTTTAATTCAGAGAATGAATGGTCTGATATTTTTATGAATGATTTTTTCATATAGTTTCCATCTGTGAATGGCTTCTCCTTCCTTCCTATCTCATGTGCAGATCAATGTTGCCAACTTGGCTATTTTCTCGCTAAATCTGGTGACTTTCCAAACCCTTTTGGTGACTTTTATTCCCAAAAGCGGCCGCACCGTGGTCTAGTGGTTAGCACGTTGGCCAATACAGGAACAGCCTGGAGATTGGGAAGACCTGGGTTCGATTCTCGAATTTCTGTGTGGAGTTTGCATGTTCTCCCATGTGCGCGTGGGTTTTCTCCGGGTACTCCTCCCACATTCCCAAAAACATGCAGGTGAGGTTAATTGGCGACTCTAAATTGTCTATAGGTATGAATGTGAGTGTGAATGGTTGTTTGTCTATATGTCCCCTGCGATTGGCTGGTGACCAGTCCAGGGTGTACCCCGCCTGTCGCCCGAAGTCAGCTGGGATGCCCCCGCGACCCTAATGAGGATGAAAATGGATGGATGGATATTCCCAAAAGCGACTCGCAACAAATGTAGGGACTGGCATTTGGAGACCATCCATTCAATCATCCATCTTCTACCGCTTATCCGAGGTCGGGCCACGGGGGCAGCAGCCAAAGCGGGGAAGCCCAGACTTCCCTCTCCCCAGCCACTTGGTCCAGCTCCTCCCGGTGGATCCCGAGGTGTTCCCAGGAAAGTTGGGAGACATAGTTTCTCCAACGTGTCCTGGGTCTTCCCCAAGGCCTTCCACCAGACAGACGTGCCCTGAACACCTCCCCAGGGAGGCTTCCTGACCAGATTTCCAAGCCACCTCATCTGGCTTCTCCCAATGACAGTGCTTCTGACCTTATCTCTAAGGGAGAGCCCAGCCACCCTATAGAGAAAACACATTTCGGCCACTTGTACCCGCGATCTTGTCCTTTCAGTCACTACCCAAAGCTCATGACCATAGGTGAGGGTAGGAACGTAGATTGAACGGTAAATTGAGAGCTTTGCCTTTGCCTACCTGGCGGAGTCCAACCCTCACTGGAAACAAGTTAGACTTATTGCCGGCAATGCAAACCAAACTCACATCATTCATACAGGGAACGAACACCTGAATTAGCTTGTCCGATACCCCCTGTACTCCGCACAGAATTCCTCGGGGAACACAGTCGAATGCCTTGGCCAAGTCCACAAAACACATGTGGACTGGTTGGGCAACCTCCCATGCACCATCAAAGACCCTGTCGAGAGTGTAGAGCTGGTCCACAGTTCCACGACTAGGACGAAAATCAAACTGCTCCTCCTGAATCTGAGATTCAACTATCTGGCAGATCCTCCTCTCTAGAACCCCTGAATAGACCTTACCAGCAAGGCTGAGGAGTGTGATTCCACGATATTTGGAACACACTCTACGGTCCCGATTCTTAAAATGGGGGACCACCACTGGTGCATGAGGTGGAGAAGTTCCAGCTCAATATAGTCGGACTCACCTCGATGCACAGCAAGGGCTCTGGAACCAGTCCTGTCGAGAGGGGCCAGCAGTGAGAGGCGATGAGCATATGTGGCCAAGCCTGTACGTTGGAGTTAACCCGGCGGAGTTTAACCCGCCTTCGGGTGGGGGCACGGGTCCTGACTGTTGTTTGCACTTCTGGGCCAAACAGCAGTTCAGAATACCCACCCTTGTTGGGGTCCTTAGACGGAGTACTGGAGAGTGCTCCCTCTGGGGATTCCCTTGTTCTACTGGGGGACTTCAATGCTCATGTTGGCAGTGACAGTGAGACCTGGAAAGGCGTGATTGGGAGAAACAACCCCCCTGATCTGAACCCAAGTCGTGTTTTGTAGTTCTGCCTGAACGGTTTGTGTTGACGTTTGAATCCTTTTTTGCTCCATTTTACGCGAGGCCTTTTTGTTTTCTTGGCATCATTGTTTTGTGTTCCTGAGCTGCAACTGACTTTATTAAAGACTGTTTACTGTCACCTGTTTCACCTCTGCATCCTGGGATCCAAACAAGAGTTCCACAAGTCCTCACACACCCACCAGAATAAATGCCAAAATGGAAATGAGAATAAAAATGTAGAAATCTTTGGCCAATACTGAATGAATTCTGACCCTTCTAGTGTCAAGCCCTTCTTATTAGGAACCTGGTTGGTTAATAATGATCAACTCCCTTGGCTCTGATTGGCTGTTTGTCAAATTGACACCTGGCTAAACAAATGTAGAAGAATACATTGCTGACACATTCAAGGACTGCAACAGGAATTTTCTGCATCAGAACTTTCCTGCATATTATATAGTACAATATTCTTCAGGCAATAAAACAAACGTATTTTGTATTGTGTATTGATGAAACTTAAAAGTAAAATATAGTAATACCGTCTTTGTCCATAAAATTATTTTCATTTAGTAATTAGTGAGGACTACAATACCAGATACAATGCCAGACATCTATCCATCCATTTTCTATGCCGCTTCATTAGGGTCACGGGGGTATGCTGGAGCCTTTCCCGGCTGACTTTGGGCGACAGGCGGGGTACACCCTGGACTGGTCGCCAGCCAATGCCACATATAGACAAACAACCATTCACACTCACATTCATACCTATGGACAAATTAGAGTCACCAATTAACGTAACTTGTGGGCGGAAACTGGAGTACCGGGGACGCACGGGGAGAACATGCAAACTCCACACAGAAATGCCCAAGGGAGAATCGAACCCAGGTCTTCTCGATCTCCAGACTGTGACTGTGTGGCCAACATGCTAACCGCTAGACCACCGTGCGGCCCATGCTAGATATCTGCCCCTGTCAAATCTTGATCCATCATCCGTCCTGCATAGAGTAATTTCAAACCATAGAAAGAGGTGGGTGGGAAGATCCCAGTGTTTATATTATTGATACACTGGGCAAATTGATCCCAGTGTTGAGGTTGTGATAACATAGTGACCTGCAAAGATACAGGGAAGTAGTTGGCCCATTCAAATCGACTGAAATTTTCCTAGTAGCACTTACTGTTGCTTTAAGGTCACCATAATCTCATTCAGTGTTGACATTGACGTCTTTTGATGGAAACTGTTCAAATTAAAGTTTTTTTGTCTATTATGTGTGTTTTAAAATGCTTCTGTCCTTCAGATTCACACTAAACAACCTCTCCCTTTTCAGGGCAACCCTCCTCTCTTCTCTATCTCTTCCTCATTTGACTTAATGTTGACAAATGAGACCACGCTTATCCATACGCATTTGTCATTCCAAGTGGCCCAAGTGGATTTATTCGCGCTCCATAGTATTTCTCCGTGTTTGTTGAATTAGTTGGCAGGGACAAAAACAGGCTGTGATGCTTGCTAGTAACGGTCATTGAAACATGGAACTTTCCAGCAACTTGACAGCCAAAGAGATAGAATCAGTCAGACTGTAGGTTCTTGCTTAGATCTCGAGGGGATTTAGTCTTTTTCAGTTGGATTTCAGGTCCAAAGTGGTGTAAAAGTGATATACAGTCGTCCCTCGCCAATTTGCAGTTTGAATTTTGCAGCCTCACTCTCACAGTTTTTCAGAAATATATTAATTAATAAATCATCCTGTTTCGTGGTTGAATAAGCCCTATTACTATTTAAAATATATGCATATTTAAGCACATGTTACGTATTTTTGCCTAAATTAAGCATTTAACTAAAATATAAATACAAGGCATTCAAAACACACATTCAATGACATGGATATGTAGTATTGTACACTGGTTACTAGGTGTCAGTAAAGTTTCTGTAATGTTCTGTGAGACACAAAAAAAACAAACTTGATTGCTGGAACAGCAGGCTTTTATTGCAGGTTTGAATTATCTCATAAAAGGCACAATAATCCCTAATAAAAACTAGTTGTGGCCGTGACCCATAGCAAGCTGAAACTCAACTCTGAAACCCTTGACGTCACTTTCTGTTCACCCTTCACACAGCTCCCCAAGCACCGGAAGACATTTACAGCAACACACACGAACACACGTCTTATTTGTGTCTTACAAGGCTTATTTACTCTTATTATGTCTACTGTATTGTGACTGGGACTATAGTGTCTATAGTGGTGTTATATCATGTCTACACGACAACTGTATTTAGACAGTTTTGTATGCCCTACAAAGACAAACTACAAAAGTATTCCATTTATCAATAACAAATCCTTCTTTGCAGAAATTCACTTATCACGGTCGGGTCTGGAACCAATTTACCGCAATAAATGAGGGATTACTGTAGTGGAAAACACACCCCCATGTTTTGGGTTTTTTTTTTTAACCAAAGAGAGTTGTCTCTTTAAAGCAATTTATGTAAATTAACAATTACTCCCCTCAAGGTTTTCCAGAACATTGCAGTGATTTCCATAATTGTACACAATGAAATACAAATTTGCTAAACAGGAGGAGCAATATCTCTCCGATGGGAGATTTAGCGATACCGGATTTGACATATATGGTAATGTTAATGGTAATAGTTTATTTTGAACAAAGTTTCATTGAAGTACATCACATGTCCCAATTCTTCATGTCCAAAAAGCAGTAGGAAGTAGCAGAGCGTATTTAATCCTACCCTTCCTCTGCGTCTCACTTCTTGTGTTTAACATGTACAGTGTATGGGATGCAGGATTTGGGTCAGGCCCATGTGAGCTTCCACAGGGAGGACTATCTCGTTCTGCTTCATTGCAGACAAATCAGAGATCAATCAGCGGCACAGTGGGGCCAAAGCGCTCACAGCGAACCGTAGCTCAACTTCTCCCCACTTATGTTTGCTTTACTTTACACATTCCTGCAATGAACAGTAATGGCAAAAGCCAGCAGTGTAACCCGCCTCCCTCGTTCACCGTGCTAAGCCCCTCTGCTACCTCGAGGCTGTGTGTCGCCGGCCGGTTAAGAGTTTAATCATTGCGGCCTGAACTGACAGGCTGTGTTATTGGAGCACATTGCTTCCTTGGCTGGCCATCCTGCAACATAGGAGACCGGTCCTATACAGCGACATACCCCAGCAAGCGCTTGTACACTCCCAAAGCTGTAAGAGTGCATGATGGATGTCCTTATCGCTCTGTGCACTTGGTCCAGGTGCCTGCACAGTGGGGAAGTGGAAAGAGGTGGGAGATAGTGTGACGCTTCTCCTGTTTTATCCTGACCAGCTTCTCTTGCTGGCAGGGGAAACGAGGGTGGGGAGAGACTCAGTTCCAACCAAAAAGTGGAGAATTAATTCTGCACCGGTGTAACTTAATATCCTACATGCAATCACATAAAAGGGGCATCTTCTAGTGTTTACATAATAGGGCTGGGCGATAGATCTATTTTATTAAAATTTCTTTTAATTATGATATCAAAAATAAACAAATTCTTCATATCAATATAGACTGGAAGACTCATCAGTCTGCTGTGTGTGTCAGCCCACCTCTGTGCATAAAGGAGTAGAGAGTGGGGTGGAGAAGAAGAACATGAAGGAGGCAACAAGTTCCAGCGACAAGTTCCAGTGTAGCCAAATTGGTGACTCTTGCGACATTCCAAATCCTCTTGGCGACATATTTTTTCTAAAGCGACTAGCGACAAATCTAGCTACTTTTTCTGGCATCATTGGAGAGTTTTCTGGTATTTGGGGACTTAAAAGTGAACGCTCTTGCTGCATAGTGCATAGTGAAGATCCACGCACCCTCAAGGCGCGATGCCAGAGTTTTACAGAGCGAGATCTAAAACGTAAATGTTCATTAAATTACTACTCATTACTAGGGATGAGCGAGTACACCACTATCTGTATCTCTATCTGGATCTGTTCACCCACCTAAATGATCTGTATCTGTATCTGTACTTGGAATGGGCAGTGTATAAACCGCAAGTGGGTGTTGTTTAACCGGAAATGGGTGGGGCTTAAGTGGGCACATTATTTTAAGCTTGAAAATGACATGGATTGATCAGAAGTTACTATATTTCTTGTTTATTAGTCAGCTATATGTGTACTGTGTATGTGTGCAAGTGATCTGTAAGACTTATTCATTTTTAGTAGTGCTGTCAAAAAAGAAATGGTAAAATAGTAAATGGTCTTTCACTTGTATAGTGCTTTTCCACTTTCAAGGCACTCTGACAGTGTTAGCACATTTACCTACTGATGATGCAGCATCAGGAGCAACCGGGGTTCAGTATCTTACCCAAGGATAGTTCAACATGGTCACGGCAGGACCGAGGATTGAACCTGCAACCTTCAGGTTGGGAGACGACCACCCAACTCTACCACCAGAGCCATCCGGCCCCCAAAAAATAGTGCATTAACGGCGGTAACTAATTAATTTAATTAATGACGTTATTTTTTAGTTATTTCACGCATACGCATTATGGCAAGCCACTGCTCTTTGTTATGACGACAAACAGTGACACAACGTGTAGCTCCCCACAGAGTCTGCCATTCCTTTATAACTTTATTCTGACCTGAACACATCAACAGCAGTGCAATTCAAACACCATGTATGTATTTCCAACTCTAAACAAACTAAATAAATGTCTCTAGCCCATTCGTCATTGTAACAACACTTCCTCGTTGTCACTAGACAAACTGCGCGATGCATTCACGAACACTCCAAACATCACATCAACGTTATAATGCGTGTATGTGTGGTCTGAATCGGGTCACCAACACGGTGCCCACGGTCACCAGGTGGCCACTAAGGACCACATGAGTCGCTTGCCAGCCTGTTCTAAAGACTTACCTGCTCGCTGCATCTGTTTTTTTGTTGCTATTGTTGTTTAAATCATACTTGCATGTAAACTGGAAATGACAATATATTAAAAAAAACACTTTCAAAAAATGTACAAAAGACTGTTTTAGTAGTGCCCATTCTCTTTTGTTCCTTTAAGTTAACATGTGATTAAATGTAGCTCCCAATTACGACGTGAGATGGGCACGTGAATGCACCAGGGCAGCCGAGGAGCTTTGAGAGTTTTGTCGTAACACGGACCTTGTTTTTGATGTTCAGCTAACAGTGTGCATCTATAAACGTGAGTAACCTAGCATTTGTTCAATGCTAGACGCTGTTTGCACCGTGATATTGTATTGTGTTGTGTGCCTTAAGCATCCAGCCGCCGAACTGGTCGCTAACTGCTGAGCTAAGTTAGCCTCGTCAGCATTTCCACCAATTCATTATATTGTTAGCATGCTATTTTAATGTGTTTAGTGTACTGCTGATAGCCGAGATATTATGTTGTTGTGCATTTGTGTATGTGTCTAGGGAGGGGCGGTTGTTGTGTGTGACTGGCCAATCACAGAGTGTGAAGAGTGAATACATAATGAGGACTTTCCGTCATCGCGATGACGGATAATGACGAGCTGTACTCGTTTCACGCTCAGTGTGTCAGAACGTGTGATGGGAGAACGGTGTGTGATAAATAAACAAGTAGGCCTAACTACAAGATAAAAGGTGGAGGCTGGAGGTGAGTCCGGATGCAATTATTACGCTGTCTAGACTTGTCTAGACAGCCGAGATCAAATATTACATTTTTATTTTGATGAAGTGAAGTATTCTTCAAACTAAGAATCAAGTTCATTTGTAGTTCTATGGTGTTTTTTGTCTCTCCTACAAGGTTCTGCTTTCTAAATAAAATAATACTGTTCAAAGTAAAGTTATTTTTGAGTTGCTGCTGATATTTAAAAATGTCCTCCTAAATGGGGCACTTTAATTCATATTTAGTTCTTTTGTGCTTTTGGTATTAGCTGATGTTTTGAGCATAGCTAAAGGTTTGTTATAAAGAAGCTCGATGAGAATCAAATGACGAAACAACTTTGCACACATATTTGACTTTGACTTTGTCTAAACTCACTTTGTGGAAAAAATATCAGGATATATATATCGTATATCGATATTCAACATCAATTTATCGGGATATGAGTTTTGCTCCAGCCCTATTACATATGAAATAATTAGTACTATATTCCGTCATGTCTACTGTTTTTTGCCATTTTATCTTTCAAGGACAACGTACAAAACAGCATATGCAGAATCTAATATAAAATAAAATATAATAAACACTTGTTGGTGTAACAAAAGACCAACAGAACAGCTTGGGCTCTCCCATCTGCCAGACAGACGCAATAAAATCAATTGAGTATAATTTATACTTCATTATTGATATTTAATCATATCCATACATGTGTTCATAGATATTGATTTGCAATTGAATCAAGTTCAAGGTCAAATGTATTTAAATTGCACATTTCCAACAGTTCAACTGCCCAAGGTGTACAGCAGCCAATAAAGCAAAAAAACTACACAAGCATACCCAATGATAAAAAAAGTACAATTAAAAACCACAATGAAATATAATAACAGTATAGATAATGCCCAGGTGAACCAGTGTTATAAGCCAGTCCATAAAGGTAACACTTCAATAAGGATTAGGGGCAGGCTATTCCAAAGTCTAGGACCTGCAACAGAAAATGACCGATCGTCCCGAGATTTAAGTTTAGATCTTGGAGCGGTTAAAAGCAACTGTGAGCTGCACCTCATTGTTCTAGAGGAACGTAAACAGACAATAAGTCTGACAAGGCAAGGCAAGTTTCTTTATAGAGCACAATTCGTACACAAGGTAATTCCAAGTGCTTTACCAAAGAGAAGGGTTCTTCTTTATAAAATAATTCCATAAAACATAACATCATTCTAAAATCATTACATAAAATTCCATTTTTTTTTAAATGAAAAATGAAGAGTGCAGATACAAAAGTTTGAGTTGAACAGAGGTGTTTTCAGCTTGGATTTGAACATTGCCACAGTTGAGGATTGTCGCACATCTTCTGGAATACTGTTCCAGATTTTGGCAGCATAAAAGTGAAACGCATCCTCACTGTGTTTTTTCCTGACTCCGGCCACCTGCAGGAGACCACTCCCTGAGCTTCTCAGAACCCGAGATGGTTTATGTGGGCTCTAACAGACAAAAGACTTGTACACAAGCAGAGCTGTTTTAATGTCTATTCTCAGAGGGACAGAAAGCCAGTGCAGAGACCTGAGTCCTGGACGAATATGGTCATATTTCCTGGTTCTAGTCAGGACTCAAGCAGCAGCATTCTGGATGTGCTGCAGCCGTTTTACAGCTCGTTTAGAAAGCCCGGTGAGAAGGCCGTTTCAGTACTCCAGCCTGCTGGAGACAAAGGCATGGATTATTCTCTCTAAATTTGTCTTCGACACCATTCCCTTGATTTTGGCAATGTTTTTAGGTGGTAAAAAGCTGATGAAGTTATTGATTTATTGTGGCCCTTAAAGTTCAGGTCTGAGTCCGTTATTACCCCGAGATTTCTAACCTGATGATTGCGTTTTAGAGTAAGAGTTTCAAGGTGGCTAATAACACTTTGTCTTTGTTTCTGAGGGCCAACGACAATGGTTTCAGTTGTGTCTGAGTTTAGCTGGAGAAGGTTGTTTTGCATCCACACACTGATCTGTCTGATGCAGCAACAGCGACAAAGTAAATCTGCCAGAACATAAATACGAAGGAGCTAGACCATTCATCCTGAAACTAATTGGCGTTGTTGTTAAGCAACCGCTTTGCACTTCGGCGGTTAGCCGGTTAGCTTGGCTTGCTAACGCCTGTCGGAGCTTATAATTCCTTTATTTCGACAAGTTCATACCTCTCGCCAGTCCGAGTTTAAGTCGTAGCTGTCAGCACACTATTCTGGTTTTGTGATTACGAAGTGTGGTCAGGAAGTCTCTTATATTGCTGTTTCGCTGACTTCTTTCTTCTTCAAAACAACAACAACAACAAGCTCACCACCTACAGGGTCAATGTTAAGATAACTTGTACTTTCACTGAATGCTACTGTTGCTTTCTCCATTACTTTCAAAACATTTAGTGTTAACCTTGGCCGACATAAAAGAGAAAAGTATCAAAAGTGTTGTTGGCTTTTGAATAAGTGAATGGGAATGTTTGTGTTGGGAATGAATGTGTTCCTTTGAGTGTGGTGTCTGAATGAAGGACTATGCCGCAATAAGGCAAGGAAGACGTTCACACTGTTTGGGTGCAACAATTCACATTTCTTGCTTGGATCTGATGCTTTGTCACCAAGGTTCTCTAATATTTCTTAAGGTCCTTGAATGCACCAGCAAAGAAAAATATTGCTTTATCTCGCCACACATCTTTTTGTTAAGGTCAAAGCTTGATTGTACATTGCTATAATTATGAATAGTAAACAGGAAGTAATTAAAGTAATCTGAGAAACTGCAGAAACACTTTGCTCCTACCTGTCTTGACATGTTGCTGAAATATCAGTGGAATAACGGCTGCAATAAAAAGTAATACTATATCTCTAGCTTGACAGTTAGTGTATCATAAAGAAAAGTTTTGACTCGGTGTGCTAAAAATGATTTGTTTTGTAATTTCAGAAAGCTTTCAGCATATGACATATTTCCTCCGAAAGAAGGTGTCAGCGTTACTTAGAAATTAGTAAATACATTTTCAAAACTCTACGATTATTTGGCCAAACAGTCCTACAGCTCAGCACAACACCACAGCTCACTTGCAAAAGCGCTTTGTGTTATTAAACCTTTTTTCTTCGCCATCTTTGTTGTCTCTGCCTGGGGGTCCAACCAGCCTTAACATACTTTGTAAAGGAACAATCTGGCCAAACATGGACCCTGCAGAGGCAGAACACTTCTGCTCGGCATTATCACACCAGGGCCAATGATAAGTTCTTGTGGGAGATCATGGGGGCCATTACCTCCTTGATGGCAAATGTGGGGGCGCTTGACCAACGTCTGGAAATGGCGTGTTCTCACCTCAACCCAGGTAGCTCCACTCCATCCCCCAGCTTGGTTGCCAGTAGCCCATCGCTGGTGCCAGACGTTGCTGCAGCCTCCCATCAAGAGCCGAGCATTCCACACCCACAGCGTTTTTCTCGTCTGTCTTCTGAGTGATTTCCTCTGGGGAGAAGGGATGCAGATATTCGACTAGCATTCTGTCATGTGCTGCAAACCACTGCATGACCAGATGTGAGTGGTGACAACGGACATTATTTCACACAACAACATACTTGTTGAGCTGGCCTCCACCCTTCTCATTCTCAGGGACTTAGACCCTGTAAAGAGTGTCTAAAAAAGTCAGCAAATATTGTCTATTATTGTATTGTATTGTATTGTATTTGTATTGTATTTGTATTGTATTTGTACTTTATTTATCCCACAGCGGGGAAATTTACTTGTTACAGCAGCAAGCCCAATACTATACATACCTGTCCTCCCTATGACATGTTTGAATGATTGAATTCTCGGTGCTTTTTCCAACATTTGGTTGCACCCTCCGACCAGCCATTGTGAGGTCGTGATTGACAACCGTAGCCCTAATTTCATTTGGAATCTGCCTATGTCTTTGGGCTGTTCTCCCTCTTCCCCTGTGTTGTCGCCTTCCCCTTCCTCCCCGCATCCTCACCCCTTCCACAATGCTGACCTTCCATTTATGTGTCAACAATTGTACACATGGTATACACTATGTCCTGTTTGGTTCATACAGTATATGCTTGCCAAGTAAGGGTTCATGGGATTTGTATCCTTGAGTGACTGTAAACAAGTGGCTTGTCATTGGTTACAACTAAATACTTCACACACATCCTTGTGAGTGACAACTGAAATTCACCCGAGTCCAATTGTTCAATTTAGGAGACATTTACAGCAAGAAATGATGAAGAACGGTAAAACATTTCCTTGACAGGATTTGATAACTAGTTCAACAATTTTGTATGCAATGACTCCAGCAATGAAATGAAGACTATTAGTTTTATTGGGAACGACTATTAGGCTTCCATATGTATAGTTCCTTTTGACTGACATGACATTAGCAATGATCATGGTAAAAAACAGCAGAGAATTGTATGAAAGCAACTGATGCATTTGCGATTTGATCAGAGCAAGGAGAAATTGCTGCTATGATGTGCACAAATGACTAAATATGGTGGAGGTTGAAGTAATCGTTCTGAAAACTTCAATTCTGATCTGAGTAAAAGCACCAGGGCGACTGAGAAAAACTGTAAACACCCTTTTGGTTAACAACCGATGTTGTACTTTGTTTCTCTCTTTTGTATTTTTCCACTCCGTTTGAGTGCGCTTTTTGTTATTAAACGTTTTTTCTTCGCCATCTTTGTTGTCTCTGCTTTGGGGTCCAACCACTGGCTTAAGGCCATTCATAACAATGTGTTTAGTATGACGTACTGTAATATAAACACAAACAAAAAACTACGGAAATGATGTCGCCTACAGTACTGCAAATAAAGCTGGAGTTTCACAACTGACACTTCTTCCCTGGTCGCTCTCCTCACCCTCCCTCTCCTGGACACCAGCCTCGCCCTCCAGGGTGTCAACATACTGCCGTATGGTCACAGATTCTCATCCGCGTCACAGTGCAAGCTCTATTTTCACCAGACTGTCACAAATAATCAATTTATTCAACGATCCAAGAGATTTATAAATGGTATCCATAGTTTTACAGTATATTACGGACTAAGTTTGACAATTGAACAGACTATTGTGCATGTGATGACTTATACAATTATAATTATGCCAACATGTTTTGTAGAGAACAACCATTAGACCTGAGAATCGACAATCAACAAAATCTATTCAATTGGAAATTGTGCTAAATGTAGGTTAACTGTGCTAATTGTAGATACCTGGAGTTAATCATTTTCAAAGATGTACCTACACATTGAGACATGTACTAAGACATTTGCAATTTGAGTAAATGAATGAGAAATTCAATTATGTTGTGAACATTTGCCAGGTTGTTTGGAGGTTTGTCCATTTTTGAGAATGTCATGTCTGTTTCAAAGAATTAGCCAAACCAATGGAGAAAAACTGTAATTCATAAATCATGCTGTTTTGTGGTTGAATATGGCCTATTATTTGTCCAAAAATATGCCTAATGAAGCAAATTTTATGTATAGTTTGCCTTAATTAAGCATTTTCAACCATAAAAATGGCTAAATGAACTAAATCACATATATAAAGAATTCAGAAGACGCATTGAAAGACGCTGTGAATCATGCGTAGTAAAGGTGCCGCGAGATCTTGCGACACGAGATCTCGCAAGATCAAAACGTGACGAGACTTCTCGCTCAGAAAAAAAGTGTGTCACGATAATAAATTATTTAATTACAAATGAAAATGAACTGGATCATTTTGCCGGCCTCCATATATTGCATGTGCATGGGTTTGAGGTTGGAAATTCTACATGCAGATTTGCAAATTAAACAGGCAACCCAACACAATTTTTGTTAATAATTGAACCTTACCAACTACTATACTGGAGTGGTTAGCTTTAGCCATGCCCCACTGATAAACGAACAAGCTCATTCATGAGAAGACACTAACTTTGTTTCAAAGTCATTTTTATTGGCTTCACGGTGCCCCCTATCCTGTGTAACCTTTGCTACTGGTCCAGATTCCAATAGGTCTGGTGCCGATAACACATACGTGTCTGTTTTCCTTGTCTTTTGCCTCCAAACAGGCAGGAAGACAGTTTTTCAGCACCTAGACAAAACTTGTGTGTGTTCACAAAGACTGCAGTTTAACACATTGCCAAAGAAATGCTACTCTTCAATACAGTTGAAAAGCCAGCATATCAAGAAATGCTGCAAACGTTTTATAGACAGTTGGAACTGCCTTTGGTAAAATACATGTCATAAACAGCAATTCCACAATTTTACAGAGGGGAATATGGTATTATGGTATATTATTATATATTATCATATCATTAGTGGTTTATTTGGTCTAAAGAAATGCTGACAATGCTGTCACTCTGCTGCCCTGCTGAGGTGCCCTCATTTAAAGCTTCACACTGTTAGCAGCTCAGCTTTTTTTTGTGCCCATTTTTCATTTCTGTTGTATCACTTTGTGGTGTTTGATAAGACGTATCCTGGGTCGGGCCAGACCACAAGGTGCTTAGGAGTTTGAGCTTTGCTTCTTTTTTTTTTTTGCACATGGCCACCAGGACAATAAAAAAAACAAGGTACACAGAACTACAAAGAACAAAATGTGCCAATGTTCTGGATAAAAGAGCTCAGTCATTCACAGGGTTAGTCGGTGACAAACATACAATGACATCAAAAAAGAATCTTTATTTGTCCCCAAAGGTCACTTTCTTCAAGGGGTCTGGTAGGAATGTTATCAACCTATTGAGTTATCTTGTGTCATTCACAGTACTGTTTAACCCACAACAGCCTTTGTACACAGTAAATTATGACACACTCTTTGTATCTTTCGGTGTACAATAGATTGAACTGGGTGGTGGCGTTATCAGGCAATTTTCTCCAAGCGGTATGGTTCAGTTTGCCACAGGCTTGTGTTTCGATGGCGAAACCTGCGTCAGGTGCATACCATACCAACGACACAGCTTTTCCCAATTACCATTTATGCCATAATGACCGAAACAGAAGACAACCAAGAATGTAAGATGATATTTTAATGACAAAATATATATACAGTGAAACCTTGTTTACCGCCATTAGTCCGCTCCAGAGGGTCGGATTATTTTTAACCAAAACAGACGCTAACTGAATCAATTTTTCCCATAAGAAATCATGTAAATCCAATTAATCTGTTCCAGAAAGCCAAAAATGTTAACACAAAACACATTTTTATAGTTTTACAATTATAGTTATGCACATAAACACATACAAATAAACACATAAACACACATACACACAACACACATACACACAAACACATACAAATGATAAATGAAAGGGATAAACTAACACTTAAGGTTACTTTTACTTTCATTGAAGACCTTCCTGTTTTGCCATGAGTTATTTCTTGAATTCAGTACATTTTCACCTCAGTAACCCCAAATGGAGCCAAGGAAAGTTGCAAGTGCCAACATTTTGATAAAGAAGGTGAGAAACACTATTGAATTTAATAAATAACTCATGCCAAAACAGGAAGGTGGTGTTGAAGAGGAAGGTGATCTTGTTTGATCTTGCTGCCACATTGTGTCTTTGGGAACAGTCGCATCTTCAATGAAGGTGAAAATAAGCTTAAATGTTCATTTATCCCTTTAATTCGTCATTTATATGCATTATATGTACAGTATATACATTTAGAATTGTTTTGTGCATATAAAATTATAATTATAAAACTATGAATGTGTTGTGTGTTAATAACACAACCAGACATGATCCATATGGTACACTAATCGGAAAATGCCCGCAAACAGAGGGAAAATTTTGGCCTAAAATTGATTACCACTACCTTATAATTAGCACCATAACATCTCCTCTGTTGTTTGCTGACTTGCTCAACCTTTTTTTGAGCAGCGCTTTCTGACATGGCAGCATCTCTGGTGTGTGAGTGGCAGGAAGAAAAGCCGTGACTTGCTTGGGGAGAAGTCCCTGTTATTTACATGTATAAATCTCTAGACCCCGAACATAAGATAACTTGGTTTTTTTCATACTTTTTTCTAAGGAAAAAAAACAAAACAATCAGTGCACAGGATGCTCCTTACACAAGCAACGGGCTACACCCTGGTCCAGTCACAGGACTTAAGCTATTATTATGCAGAATATGTATATTATTTAGAGCTTTATTTGTTTGGGATCCACTGATGAAGGTTTAGTGGGAACAAATCCATAAAGGAGGCGAAATATTGTACAGCTTTTAATGGACTTTACTGGTCAGCTTAAGAACATTACAATCAACTCTCCAGAGATTTCGCCATTAATTCCTATGAGTAATTACTTTTAATCTCCAAAACTAAATAAGCATTCTTTCTCCAGCTCCTGACTTTTTAAAAATTTCTCCATTGCCACCCACTTGCCCACATGTGTGCTTTCTTCCATAACTTTCAATGGGGAAAAAAAATCCTTTGGGGGCACCAATTTTACCCAGCGTCTGATGAGCACAGATGACATGTCTAATGGAATGGAATAGTGGCGTAAATTGAAGAAATTACACACATTTTTTTTTTTTATCTTGGCGTAACCTGAATTAGAGTTTAATTTGGCCCACACGTGTTTATAATGGAGTGCACTAAGCTTTCTTTGGCACCTTTCCTAATGGACTTTCTTACTCTGCAGGTCAGCTGCTGGATCCATTATCAGCTCCACTGGACCGGCATTTGGAGCGGGGATCCTCACAAGGTGGAGACATAAGCGTGATAGTGGTAAACTCCAAAGATGGAACTACAATTGTTAAGATAATAATAGTCATTCACTGCTGCTCTGACCTGGTAAGGTGCCCTTGCATGGTGGAAAAATCTCTCAACCTCACAAACCAAGTGATCAAAATGTCTTTCTGTTGTAGAACCTTCTGGCAAGTACATGCAGTCACTTTCACGCCTCTGCATTTCTTTTTTTTTTACCCATTTCAATACAAACGGCCTTGAGGAGAAGAGGTTTCAGTTGATGTGATACTCATTTTACTGCAAAAAGTGGTGAAATTTACCACAGATCTCATATAATGAATTTGACATTTCATATGCCAAAAGTCACAGGTCGACATGCCTTTGGTTTTATCATTTTCTGCCATTGTTTGCCCGTTATTTGTGTGTCCACAGCAGCGAGGCAGTAATTGTATTTATTGACCAACCTTTCGAACCGTGACCCCTGACCTCACGCTGTGCATGCCAGATTACCTCCAGGTAACATATGGGTTACAGTTCATAAGTCAAAGGCACGGTGAGCTTCATCCATGCTAATCGTGAATAAAAACACATTTTCTCTTATTTCACAAGTTGAAGTAAAAGATGTCAATGATCTGTTTGCAATGTTTGATGGAAATTATGTGGAGTGAATTCCCCCCCCCCCCCCCCCCCCCCCCCCACACACACACACACACACACACACACACAAACACACAAACCAAAAGAAAAAGCAAAAACATGATAATGTTTTTTTGTCGGCACATTTTTCCAGAACATTTTGGGTGAACTTGTGGCATTCAACTTCAGCTGTATTGATAAAGACACTTTTAAAGAAGACACAAAACCAGTTTGTGATCTTGCCAACTGCAGGCTGGGCATACATACTACAGCGTTTGCAGTACCCAAAACACACTTCCAAAACCAGGCTTTCTCATGCAAACATACTTGGAGAGCTCCTCTCCTGCTTTAGTCTTGAGCACCTCTTATTACTTTTTGTGGGCAAAGCACGTTGCGTGCCTTGCAGCGCTCTCTTCTCACATTAAATGATCATCTCAGACTTGATGGAGGCTCGCTCAAGTGAAGGAACCGCTTTAAAAAGCCTCGACCTTCAGAAGTGGTCACGTAGACTTATTTGCTTGGAGCGTGCAACAGCCTGCATTTCCCTCCTGCCTCCTGCTGTGTGAGAAGCAATCAGGAGTTGCATAATAGTTAAAAAAAAAAAAAACGCCTGCAAGCAAGTTGAAGCAATGTAAGTGGAGTTTGCATTACATTTCTACGCTCCTCTATCTTCAACATGTATCCAACATACTGTATTGCTGAGTGCATGCTGCTCACCACGCTCAGCTTAACAGCTTTTGGCCCTGGCTTACTAAAATCCTTCCATTGTAAAAATAACTGAGCACCAAAAGGACTTGTTGTGAGGAATGTTTGCACCCCCAGTTTGAGCTCATGTCAGATTTGCTAGAGAGAAAAAGCAGAAGAACGGACAAGGTGCAGTCAATGGCGTAAATAAATAGAAGCAGGGCCCATGGGAGGAGAGTTGGCGAAAGCTTTAGAGGTGCGCTTCAAGAGACCAAACATAACAGCTCACAGGTCACACTTGCGTTAGTTTCTTGGAAAATGTAAAAAAACAACGTAAAAAAAACCAGATATATCCATTCATTCATTCATTCATTCATAGCACCTTTCCTGTGCAGGGTTAAATGAAGATTATATTGACAATATGTTGACATTTACAATACATACCTTCAGCAGTATCATAATAAACGATGTAAAAGCAGAAATATTTCCTCAAATAGTAGCGGTCGCCTCTTAAATCGATGTGGTTTCCCAAAAGTTGCCTGGCGTGTCAAAACGCTTTCCGCCAAAGGCCACGAAAAAAAACCTTCAAGGATATCACGCTGATATTGTTCACACTTTTTTTTTAAGTAAACATATTAACAGCACTCCAGTGTAGGTCATGATATGCTAAGACGACTTGGGATTCTATTATACTCTCAGTTGACACTCCACAAATACTAGCATTACATGCACTCAAAAAATGTAACAATTGTTGCGTGAATTTGGACAGCAGCTTTGTGAAACGTGTGTACAGTTGTCACTCACCACGTCACGCTTTGGATTTAGCGGCGGTGTCAGTTATGTTATTGAAATGTTCGGTGAGACACAAGCACCAGACTCTATCACCGGAACAACAGCCAGATTTGAATGATCAAATCAACAACAGACACAATAATAATAAAATAAAAATCATCATTATAATAATAAGATGGGCTTCTGTTGAGGCCGTAATCCACTCAAATCTAAAACTCAACTCTGAACCCCCAATGTCACTTCCTGTCTTCCACCCATCCGTAACACATTTATTACAACATACACAAGCATGAGTCTTATTCATGTTTAAATCACTTATTTTCTATTATTATGTCTGGGTAATATGAGTGTAAAAGTGACTATGGAGTATTATTTCATGTCTAGAGGGCTCTAATAATGTTAAAAAAAAACTATTTAGAAGGTTGCAAACAGGTTTTCTATGCTGTACCTACAAAAATATTCTATTTATAAATAAGGAATCCTACTTCGCACCTGAAGTATTGAATAATCAACTTTTTAGAGGTTGGATTGACACACGTAGACTAGGAGATTTTAAACCAGGTATGTCTTGCATGTACAGGTGGTCCTTTTACCGCATTCCAAATTTCGGCCTTTTGTGGTTACGTACGTGCTCCCATAAAATAACTAAAAACATGAGACTCGCTCGAGAACTAGTTGCGGCTCACACGCAGCTATACTACTTTCAACACTGGACTGTCACAAACATTATAAGGGATGAAGATGGTTTGTAACATCAGGCGACAAAGTGGGCGATGAACAAAACTATAGAGGCTACTGTCTCCCGCAACCACGCCAAAACAACATCAGCAAACTCAACTGTCCTTTTTTACACTGAGCCATCCTCCTCCTCCGGCATCCACACACCCAGTCAGTTAAATACTTCATAGATAAATATAGTTCAGTGAGGGAGAAGAACATCCACAACAGGTAGGATGATCTGACATGTAATCCATGAATTAATGAATAATTCACTTTTAAATCGTCAGTCAAAGCAATCCATCAACTTAACGTTTACAGCATTTCACCACGAGATCGGGCCGATCCGGTTGCCGTATAACGTTCGAAACTCTGGTGCACACTCCAACATGGTAGGTGCGGTAATGCGCCTCAAAGCTGGTTGCCACTCGACTCCCGCCACCCGCAAGAAGGAGAAAACGCAACACCACCATGAGGACATGTCTACGGTGTACCGAAATTAAGTTACTTTCACTTTGGACGTTGGATATTCGGTTCTGTAGCAACAGCGGTAGTTCCAACTCACTGTGCGCGGTCTGCTGTGTGATTGTGTGGGGAGCTCGCACGCAGTGGCGGAACTGCGTGGTGGCCAATGGTGGCCGTGGCCACCCTTGATCACTCTCCAGCCACCCCACTGGTCATCTTGACATTTCAGGTATCAAATTATTGCCACCCCTAAGTGAGTATTGGTCTCACCTTGGCCACCCCAATGAAAAATTTCTGGCTTCGCCACTGCTCGCACGGGGAGTGCGATAAATGACTGAAGAGAGTTTGTGCTATTGTGCTACAGGATTTTTTTTTTTGGTTGTGGAGTTTTCTGGATAGAGGAATTACTGCATATAGTTTCTCAAAACAATATGCGTTCAAAAGATTGAAACATTTGCATCACAAAAATTCCTTCTCAAAAAAATCAGACCCCACAAAACGCTTGGTGTTATATCTGTCTCCCGCCGTATCCCTGTGCACTGTCGCCTGTGTGTTCATGTGTATGTGACGAAGACGCTCGCATCTACTTGTGTAGACCTTGCACAGGTTCACGGCCATACTGAGTGTGGATGTGGCCGTATCTTATGCTTGCCCCTCGTCAGCTCACTGGAAGTGCCGCAAACTGCCTTTTGATCATGTGGTTGAAACCCAGCATCCGTCCACCTTTTGCCTGAAGTCATTTGGGATAGGCTCCAGCTACCCACAACCCTGAACATGATAACTGGTACAAAATGGATGGAGGAGCCGGCTAATTAACCCATCTTCAGCCTGCAAGCACATTCTTTCCAATACATTGAGATGCTGTCCACATTCACAGACAGAATACTGTAAATACAGATTATTTTCTAAATTCACCAGCCAGGTATGACAAAAGAGCAAAAGCATTACATTCCACAGATTCAGCGTCAAATTTGTTGCATTGAGAATTACCTGCAGTAAATGAAAGCTTAGGCAAGGCCGGGGGAGATAAAGTGTGAGTGGGGAAGAATAGCGGAATGCACCCTCCACTTGCATATTTGTTATGCCAAATAACCGTCCATTATCTGGCTGGGACAGGATGGCTTTTCATAGTGAGAGGAATGCTAAGGTGTGTGTGTGTGTGCGTGTTGTGTGTGTGTCCCCATCCTCACATGTAATTAACAGATAAAACTGTTGGTTCATTAGGCGCGTACGTGCTGTTATGCATTCAATATCCCAGTATTGATCGCCTGGACATCTCCAAATAGCTCCCTGCTCACCAGACTTCTGACACACTACATCCATCATGGAACACACCTCCACCATTTATAGAATTCTAATTAGCACTAAGTGCAAGCCAACATCATTAGCTTTTTTCAATTTCTTTTTTTTTTTTTTCCCCAGCAAACAGCCACGCGTGGTAATAACAGCGCTCCCGGATAGAAGCGGTGGGTACTGAGACCAAGGACGCTGCAAGAGAAACACATGGGAGCGCAGGACTAAAGGTTGACAGTTTAAAATGACAATGAAAAATGAAAGCAGTGGAAGAAGTGGGGGAGGAAAAACACAGCATAACGTGGAATGTAGGCAATAATGTCACCTTGGAATAATTTCAGAGAGATTAAATGAGCGGCCGGGCCATTCCTCTGTGATGACAGTATCTGAAAACAGCCGTTAACATGGAATGCCAAGTACAGACCTGGCAACCAACGTGCATTTTGTTAAGCAGGTATGCATTTTAACTTCAAAATGCACTATTAAGTGCACAATTAGTCTCAAAACCACGCAAAAAAAGCATGTAATGCCGCTAATTTCAATCGTGCACCTGCAGTACTTAAATCTAACAGCATGGGGCTGCAGTAAGTAGCTCGGCAATAACAAAAGAAGCCGTTAGACCAGTGGTCGGGAACCTCTCGAGGCATATATGGGTCTATTGATGTCTGCATCTGTCTCTCACACATTTCTTAACGCTATAAAATGTTGTACGGTTAGCAATCACAGTGTTAAAAATAGCGTTCAAAATACAAAACATTATAATGCATTTTAATCCATCTATCCATTTTCTACGGATCGCTAGAGCCAATACTAACTGTCCTTCAGATATTTTCCGGGTCAGACGCCAAAATACGATTAGAATTGGATAATGCAGTAGCCTACATGCGTCACCGAGAGGTCAAGAAGTAAACTTCCCGCCTTTAGTCCGTCAGCTAGCTAATTCTGTAGCCAGCGCAAACACTTTTGACGAAGAAGATGGCAGAAAGAAAGATGATGAGTACCGTACATTTCAGCACGAATGGAGGAATTTGCCTTCTTGGAAAGAGCAGGTTTGGCGGTGTGTCTAATATGCAAAATAAATTCAAATATGCATCAGCAAAAGTCCAGAAGTTGCATTAAGTAAGTATTTTATTTATGATTGATTGGCTTCAGTTTAACAACGTTAATAAAAATAATAAATGCAGAGACTTATTATATTCTAACATTGTTGTTCTTGCCAAAAAAATGCATGCATTTAGATGTATTCAGTGTTAAAAAAATATTATCATGGAAATACTTTTTTTTTAAAATGTGGCTTTCATGGCTCTCTGAGCCAAAAAGGTTCCCGACCCCTGTTTTAGACCAATCGTGGTGCTTATTAGCATTATTGTGCATCAATTTTGACTGAGCTGTACTAGGCGTTGTTTTTCTCCTCATACTCCCTAATTACTCACGAGATTTTTAACATTCAAATTCCCACTTATTTATCCTGAAATGGGAAATTCGGTTGTCAGTTCTTTGCCAAACGTTAAAAAATAATGAAAGTAGGATTCGCTTAAGTCTACCCTTGAAACCTCAGTTAGGTCTGTGCTCATGTTTTGCTTTTTCATTCGATTTTTGCTTTTCCTGCAACCCTCATCTTAAAAGAAGGACAAGCCAAGGTAGAGTGTTGTTTTGTTCTTAACGTTTTACAGCATAAACCCATGCAACATTACGCTTGAGAGACAAGTAACAGCTGTAAGTCTTAATATCAGCTGTGGTTAACTTATTTTTTACACTTGTATGAGAAAAACATTGATAAATGTTTTATGACGACACCCAAAACTTTCTACTCCATTCTATTGAAAAAGATGTCTCTAAATCGCAACAAATTAGAAGAGCCCCGGCGCCCCAAAACGGATTGTGTTCTGCCAAAGCATGTCCACTGCATTACCATATTGATCCAAATAAGCAGGGTGTTTTCCTAAGAAAAAAAGGAAAAATGGTCTTATATTCTTATATTCGTAATTCTAGATATTTATAATTTATACATTTAAACTGACAACTTCTCCCAAAGCAAGTCAGAGCTTTTCTTCCTGTCACTCACACATACCACTGACCTAAAGAGTTATTCTGTTGTTATTCAACTGACATGATTTACTTTTAATAATTCCAATTTGTGCAAAGAGGAAACAATTTGTAAAGATAGGAGAATATACATCTGGGAGTCTACACAATACGTGTGGAGTACCACAGGGGTCCATACTGGGACCAAAACTGTTTAACTTGTACATTAACGACATTTGCAAAGTAACTAACAACTTAAAATTGGTCTTATTCGCCGATGATACCACTGCTTTCTGTTCTGGTGAAAGCACACAAGAACTCATTAAAAAGGTCAAGGATGAAATGGTCATATTAAAGTCATGGTTTGACAAGAATAGATTATCTCTGAATTTAAGTAAAACTAAAATAATGCTATTTGGTAATAGTAGAAAGGACACGTACGACCAAATACAAATTAATGGAACGGATATTGAAAAAGTGGAAGAATATAAATTCCTTGGGGTTATAATAGATGAAAAAATGAGTTGGAAATCTCATATTAAATATATACAACAAAAGGTGGCGAGAAATATCTCTATATTGAATAAAGCAAAATATCTTCTTGATCAAAAATCACTCCACACTCTGTACTGTTCCTTAGTATTACCATATCTAACGTATTGTGTGGAGATATGGGGAAATAATTACAAAAGCAATCTTCACTCACTTACTGTACTGCAAAAAAGATCTGTGAGGATAATTCATAATGCCAAGTATAGAGAACATACAAACCCTTTATTTTTAAAATCACAGATATTAAAATTCGCAGATTTAGTACACTTTCAAACCGCTAGAATAATGTATAAAGTTAATAATAACTCGTTACCCAAAAATCTAATCAAGTATTTCTCAATCAGAGAGGAGAAATATGATCTTAGAGGAAAATTAAACCTAAAACATTTATATGCGAGAACAACGCTGAAAACCCACAGCATTTCCGTGTGTGGAATTAAATTATGGAACGGATTGAGTAAAGAACTCAAACAATGTACAGAGATGAGCAAATTCAAAAAACAATACAAGCAGTTGATGTTTGCTAAATACAAGGCAGAAGAGTCCTGATTGTTCTGTCAGGTTTGTTATTTTATTTTATTTATTTTTTTATTTTCTATTTTATTTTATTTTATTTTATTTTATTTTATTTTATTTTTTATTTATTTAATTATTTTTTTTTAAAATTTATTTATTTATTTTTTTTTTTAAATAATTTTCTTTGTTGTGTTTAAAAAAAATAAAATAAAAAAAAAAAGCTTTGTTCTTATTTATTTATTTATTTATTTAGTATTGTCATCATTATTATAATTATTATGAATGTTCTCTCCTTTTTTTGGGGGGGAGGGTTATCCCACCGTTATCTATTATGTGTTATCCTGACTATCACTGAAAACATGACATGGAATCCAGGAAGTGAACTACATGTACTGTACTAGATGTAGAATGGATGGGGGGTAGGATTAAATAAGCTCTGCTTCTTCCTACTCCTTTTGGACATGTGGAACTGTCAAAGAATGATTCACGAGATGTATTCCATTGTAACCTTCATGTTCAAATAAACTAAACCAAAACCAAAACCAAACCAAAGCATATTTTTCCAAAAAACAATCTTGAAAAAGAAGTTGTCAATAAAGTTAATACATTTTTGTAGCTGGCAAATTTAGCGTACAAAGCTACTTGCATGTAAAACAGGTCGTCAACTATTAAACATACACATCACAATGTGTAACGGTGGGATGATGAAACACTTCAAGACTCCATTAGCAACAATCCACGTATTCTGCAGTGTTTTATCAGTCATAATAATTCCACGCTAAGCTGCTGAGAAGACAGACAGTGGCAGTGAGGGTAAACAATATGCTCGGGAGTCTAAAACACATCTGTCAAACCAACGTAATGCACAATCCCTTATTAACGCTGTGGATCGTGTTATGCTAATAAAAATACAAACTTGTTCCATAAAATATGCCCTCAGTTGGGGAGCGAGATGGTTATAAAACAGCATACTGTATGTTCTCATTCATGCTTTCACGCACACAAGTACACTATCACAACAACACTTACTTAAGGGTGACCTAATTAAGCCTAGGAATGGATGTAATTACATGCAACCTTCATATGCCCTCTTCTCTATTGTTACGGTCACTTGCTGTCTATGGTCTAAGACACTGTGTAATGCCACTGAAGAATAAAAATCATTAATATCCATAAAGATACTGTATTTTACACTTTAAAGCCTATTTTAACTTTCCATTTGCCACAGAGTGATTTTGATGCAGCTCAGATTAGGCCGTCATCACTTTGTTTGATAGTGGAATGGTATAAAATAATTACTCACATAAATAATGAACCTCTTCTTGTGTTTTTAGATGAGCAACGTTTTCAAGTGGAATGATCTATTCACTGACTTTGTGTTACGCCTGCTCTCCTAATGAACATCAAGATTGCTATATTCTGGTGAAAACACCTTTTCAGAGCACTTTTGTGTTGTGTTCTTCAGAGGCTGAACATAGAATTATCTCATCAAGGCTTTGGCTTTAGTACTCTTTAGTTTGCAGGTAGAAAATGTTTTGTGACTGAGAACCACGTCGTTCAGCACAGACAGACGCTTGAGTCACATTTGTCTACCTTTTTTCTAAGGTAATTCTTATCAAATTTAAAGTTTTTATCTTTGGCTAGAACACAAAAATATATTTTGTTTTAGGTGGAGCAAAAGACCTACCATCACGGTAGGTAGTCCTCTGCTCTGGCCACTTCACGGTCAGCTGTTTTGTCAACGAAGCACGGTTCAACACCGGTTCACCCAGTATTGACACATTTAAATCCAAAATCCAATTCTTCTTTACTATTTGCTGATAATAATTAGCACAAGGGTGTCCTAAGTGCGGCCCGGTGGCCATTTGTGGCCCACGGCTGTTTTTTATTTGCACATTCTAAAAAACAAATAATTGAGAAGAATCATGTCAAAATATTAAGAGAAAAAATGTCTAAAAAAATGAACATTGTTTGCCTTTTCCTTACATTATATCGTGTTCATTTATTATTTGTCATTACTGCCTGATTACTGACTTCTGGAAATGTCCCAGCCAGATTTCTTCTTTTGAAAATCCGGCCCAACTAAATTTGTAATTGAATAGCCCTGATTTACTGAATGCTGTATTATGATGCTGGACATGTTATGCGTTCCTATCATGTTCATATAAATTACCGCCGCCGTAGGGTGAATGAGATGTGAGATTTTCTGCAGAAAAAAATGGCCCATTTTCAGAGAAAAAATATTTTTTCCCCAAAAAAATACCACCGTCCTCTATCATTTTAAAAGCCCCCGAAATGAGCAGGGTAGGGCCCCTTTAATATACCTTATGTTATCTTTTGACAAAGCAGTCCCACTAAAAATCAAAAATGTGTAGAAGGAAATTAGCTCCAAAGGGACTGTATACATGTACAAACAGGAAGTGTTTTCACTTTTTATTGTCTCATTAGTTTTTTTCTCACTGCCGCTGGACCCGCTAATGGCTCTGTTATCGTAAATTAATAATGTTGTTTACCAACTCGTCAAAAATGAGGGAACATGATTGTAGATTCTAATAAATACAACAGCACACATGCACATTTGTAAGCTCGTGTTGTGGAATCTTGCTGTTTAACACAGTGCCAAACTTAACATAGATACGCATCATGTATGTTAGCGAGCAGATATTAATTACTGATGATGTACGGTGTCTTCCAGAAGTATTGGAACAGTGAGGTCTATTTCTTTGTTTTTGCTGGCGACTGAAAACATTTGGGTTTGACATTAAAAGATGACTCCAAAAGCAGAGAGCAACATTTCAGCTGGATTGGATAGGCAGCCTAAAATATAGCACCTTTTGTTTAAACCCACACATTTTTCATGTGCGCAAAAGTATTGGAGCATGCGACTGACAGGTGTGTTTTGTTGCCCGGGTGTGTCCTATTACGTTACTTATTCAATCAACAAATAGCACTGAATGTCTCCGCTCACTTTTACATTGGGTAGGATGTAAGATGGTAGGTTTTGCCTATGTGGACTGCATTTAGAGGTGAAAACAACATGAAAACCAGAGAGCTGTCTGTGGGTGAAAAACACGCAATATTCATCTTTTGATGTTAAACCCAAATATTTTCAGTTTACAGCCAAAATATCGGAATTGGCCTTACTGTTCCAATACTTCTGTGGGGCACCGAATGTTACTTGGCAGCAGGGTGAACACATCACAGTTAATGCACATTAAATGAATGCTATTTTAGTCTGCTGCTACTTATTCACGAATATGCAATGTTTCTCTCGTTTTTTTCTGTTCATTCATTCATTATTGCTGGATAAGCCATCGACAAACTATTACCTTTCCTATTAAAAAATGCTAACCTGGTACAATTTTAGTGAACAAACTATCAAAAACTGCTCAGACTAGGATTAAATACACTCTGCTTCTTCCTACCCCTTTCTGGGCATGTTAAATTGTGCAAATGTAAACGTCAAGTACGTCAGTGTAACTTTGTTTAGCATATCCAAAATAAACTACAGCATTAGATTACTTTGCTAAACCCAGAAAAAAGCTCATGAATTGAGTAAATGTACACCGTGTTTATACTTTCCTTTAATAAAGCTTCAGCCATAATCTTGAAAAACAATTAATACAAATATTTTATTTTCATCTTTTTTCAGGCAATCAATCGTTCATGAACTTAATTGAAATGTTCCGTGAGAAACACTCTCAATCAGGACTGTGTGAGTTATGGAAGGGGTCAGTGATGGAGGTCACTGATAAGGAATGTTATCACACAAGCTGTCATCCGTGGCAGCAATTTGCTGTGGGTCCTGTTTGTAATTAATCACAAGCACCGTCTCATACATTCATTCCATCATTCCATCTAAGAGGGATTCATCGTCTTGGACCCTCCAAAGGTCAAACTCCAAAGGTGGTTTTGACTTTTTAAGCCCTGTGTGTGTGTGTAGGTTGTCAATATCAGTTTATCAATATGCACATATTCCACCACCGTATTGCCATGATAGACTTGCTTGAAAATCTTTCAACATACCTCAGCACAGCTAATACCTTTTACTGTGTAGACATTCTACAATATGACCGAGTAGACGTTGTTTAAACATGATTCATTCCACAGTGTCAGAATTGCAAATGACAAAGCTTTGATTTGACCTCTTAGAGGCGAGTATTAAAGGTCAGAGGAAAGGAACGACAGCCAAATGTTCACACATCGATTTCCCCTCCTCCAACACTCCTTTATCTGCCACTCATGATGGCTGGATGGATGGATGGATGGAGCGGTGACTGGGACATGATGTGGCAGTCAATAAGGGGAACAAAAGCACAAGGAAGGTTTGGAGATTTCACCATAATTCTTAAAGAGGATTTTTGTCACTTAGTATTCTGCACTTCCTAAAATACTCAACCTAGTCATAATGAAATATTTAAATAAACAACTGCAAAAAACATACAAAATACTGTATTGACCAGAATATAAAACGATACGGAGGGATTATGTCTCGCAGCTGGCCTGGGAACGCCTTGGGATACTCCCGGTGGAACTGGCCTTCCCTGCTGAGACTGCTGCCCCTGCGACCCAGATAAGCGGAAGAAAATTGAATGGAATGGGAATTGAATAAAACTTTTTTTTTTTTTTACTCCTACAAACCTGTCTGAGAAAGATTCTGCTGATCGGAGCGGATGCTTATCGCTGCCAGCTCTCCATTAGTCACCGGAGTTCTGGACTAATTTGGAGCTTTCCTGACCACACATCTTGACCACAGGAACAGGACTGCTGTCTGCCACCTTCAGCTTGAACCAGATCTAGCGTGAGGTACAGACTTGTTTAAATGAACGCCTTACCATCACCGCTAGCAAGCCAAGCTAGCTAATGCTAACCACCAAAGTTCAAAGCGATTGCCTTGCAACGCGATGCCATGCAGCAAAAAGTAAACCACAAGAACCAACAGGCCCAGTGGAAGAATCCAAGGATGCAGATGAGTCCCCAGAAACAGAGGAAGGGGTGCACAAGCCCAGTGAGGAGCTAATAAATATGAAAATACAGTCGTCCCTCTCTACATTGCGGTTCGAACATGGCACCCTCATTCTATCGTGGGTTTTCAACAATTAATTAATTAATGATCACGGTTTCATAGTTGACTACGGCCTATTATGGGTCAAAAATATGCATATTAAGCAAATTTTACATATTGTTGGCCTAAATTAAGCATTTCCAAGCATAACAATTATTAAATGAACTAAAATACAAATACAGTTTAAGGGATTATAGGATGTTGGTGAACTGTAGTCTACACACTGGCCACTAGGGGTCACTAGTAACACACGGACCAGACTTGATCGCTGTCGACGACAATTATTGCAGGTAGGCCTGTCACGATAACAAACTTTGCCAGACAATAATTGCCCTGCAGATTATTGCCGATAAACAATATTATTGTCAACATTATTTTGAGACTATTATTATTTTCATTATAATTATTTTCATTAATTTAATCATACTGTCTGAATATTGACCAAAAATGGAGTGGATGTCAGCCATTGCAAACAAAATCCTCAACAAATTGCAATGCCCGTGCTTGTGGTTAAGGAAGACGTAGTCACCAATGCAATTCCACTTGTAAAGTAACGTATTTTTTATGACACCCTTATTTTGTTGGCACAATTAGCCAGCATGTGGTACTCTTATTTTGAAGGCTGGAAGTGTATTGCTTGTTAAGACGAGCTGGGAAGAAGAATAAACATGCCTCTCGCCTTATTTCTCTGAAAACTTGCACAACGTCTGTGGGCATCGTAAAACGCTTGCTTGCATTAACAAGCAGTACAAGGCAACGCGGTGTTAACACACTAGTAGAGCCTGAGTCGCACACACACAGCTGCACTAGCATGCTGTTCTAAACTAAGCGGGTATACAGCAACCCTGGTGAGGATAAGCGGCATAGAAAATGGATGGGTGGATTGTTAAGCATTGGTAACACCATAAGGAAGGAAAAAAGTTAAATAAAGAAGGAAAAAGCTTCTTTCTTACTGTTGCTCAGGTTTGTATTGACATCTACATGTGGGTCATATTTCTGCAGTATAATGGATTTTTACACATTTATACTGTATATATATATATATATATATATGTATATATATATATATATATACAGTATATATATATACTTAGAAATTAACTGTGTTCAGTAAATAACATTCATTCATTTTATCAAAGTGTACGCACAGCGTATAAGGTTATTTTATACTCAGCTCAGAGCAAGTTAATACATTGTACACTGTTGTCTACCTAGCCCCGCCCACCTCTCATGCTCACCATTATGGCGGACTTTCTGCTCCATAGCGTACTAATTTGTTTCATTCATTTGCGACTCTATTGTCCTTGGTCAAAATTATCCAGTATGGTTTTATTTATTGTGGGGTTAATTGATTTATTGATGATCGTGACAGGCCTAATTGCTGGTTTGAGTTATCTCACAACAGGCACACTAATAACAATAACAAACATCATCGTCATTATATAAATAATAACAACACGGGGTGCTGTCGTGGCCGTACTCCAGCTAAAACTCAACTCTAAATCCCTACCTCACTTCCTGTCCACACGTCCAGAAAACATTTATTGAAACACACACAAGCACGAGTCTTATTTATGTCTTAAATGACTTATTTTCTCTGATTATATCTACTATATTGGGTAATATGAGTGTAAAGGTGACTATAGGGGCATTATCGTATGTCTAGACAGCTCTAATAATATTAAAAAGGGCATTCAAAAGGTTGTAAACAGGTTTTCTATGTTCTAACTGAAAATATTTGATTTATACTTTGTGGAAACTAATTTATCTGTAACCAATTAACTGCGATTAGGCAAGGCAAGGCAAGTTTATGTGTAGAGCACAATTCATACACAAGGTAATTCAAAGTGCTTTACAGAAAAGACGGGTAAAATCACTTCATAAAAACCTAACATCATTCTAAAATCATTAAATAACATTCCATAAATCATTCCATAAAACCAAAAAAGATTAAAAATGAAGAGTGCAGATAAAATTGTTCCAGTTGTCATATGCACGGTTGAATAGAAGTGCTTTCAGCCTGGATTTGAACATTGCCAATAAACGAGGGACAGCTGTATTCTAAACTCCCTGGACAAGAAGCCAAAACGGTGCAAATATGACAAATCGTCAAATCACAAAGAGACATTTGTGATTACGAGGGAGCAATGCCGTATTCAGTCGTCTTACGGTACAGTCGTGAGAGACAACTGACCGGTTGTTTGCTTGATGCTTACAGAAAAAAAAATAACATTAGTACACGCAACAACAACAGTAGAGGTCACTATACCAAAGCAAAATATAATCTGTAACTTCATCATTCAAACTCTTGTCCTTAAAGTCATTACATAATGCTTCACATTCTGGTTGTAAACAATGTAAAATCTAACTATAATGAACTTCCTATAAATTCTTATCGGAATCGTTGCACATCCTAAGGAGGCTCAAAATATTCATTGATAAGTAAGAGTGATCATCATTTTAATGGATACAGGGTGGGTCCTGCACCTCCGCTACACAAGTTGTTTGTTTCCTGTTCATAATTCAATACAGCCACTCAGTTATATCAGACTCCCACTGGCATCTATCACTCTGCTGCCAATATTTGGAAAATGCGATCTAGGCGAGCTCGCTGGAGCTTGTCAGATTTGCTTTTTTTTGGTGCCAGCTGCGTGACATTACAGGACGAGGGTCAAATTCTTCTGTTTTTGTAATTTTGTCTATTTGTGTGTTCTGCTGGGCTGCATTGTGAGGCGTTGTCAGCCTCCTGATACGTGAGTGTTGAGCCAAGGCTGGCAGCAAATCGATAAATTGTATTTCCCTGAGCATCAGTGTTGGTGAAGCCAAAGCTCAAGTCTTAGAACATGAAAGGAAGCGTGTAAACGAGTTTGTACTGTCGAATGTGAACAACAATGTGGTCATAGGTCTTTGTTGGAGATTTGCAAGCATGCAATTTGGAGTCAAGCCTGTTCTTTTCCCATGTTGTTGGATAATAATGTGGATTGTAAAGACCACAATTCCCACAATGGTAATGGTAATGGTTTTTGTTGAACAGATTAAAATGAAAGAGTATTATGTTTAGACTTGCACAGTTCCACATTTCAAAGAAGGAGTACGAAGAAGCAGAGTTTTTTATTCTTCATGTCTTAGCAGTGACTGACATTCTGTTTACTTTCTGTGTTTAACTTGTTGCCATCTTCTAATAGGGAAAGTAAAGAATAGGAAAGTATCATAGTGGGGTTAATAGAGTTTGTTTGTTTGTTTGTACTTTATTTAGTCAAAGAAGAACAAAAAAAAGAACTAGAATAAAGGAAGAAGTAAAAATTAACCAAAACACTGTATAACAGATAAGTAACGTAATCCCTCGTTTATTGCTGTTTGGTTCCAGATCTGACCGTGATAAAGTCGAAGTAGGATTCTTTACTGCTAAATACAATATTTTCATAGTTAGAGCCTAGAAAACCTGTTTACAACCTTCTAAATACGTTTTTTTAAAACATTATTAGAAACCTCCAGACAAGAAATAACACCCCATAGTCACCTTTACACTCACATTACCCAAATATAGTAGACATAATAATAGTAAATAGGCTATTTAAGATATAAATAAGACCTGTGCTCGTGTGTGTTGCTATAAATGGGATCCCTAGGGTGGATGAGTGGCGGGCGGATAGAACGAGATATAGAGGTTTCAGAGTTGAGTTTTAGCTTGGCATGGGTTACTGCAGCAACAGTGGTCCGTGTTTTTTTAGGGATTTTATGAGGGATTATTGTGCCTGTTGCGATCAAGTCTGGCGTTTATGTGTCTCACCAAACATTGCAGTAACATTACTGACACCTAGTGACCAGTGTAGAGTACTACACATCATTCACAGTGAATGCGACTTCTGAATGCCTTACATAATGCCTTGAAAAATCTTAATTTTGTCAAGAAATACGTAAAATTTGCTTCACTATGCATATTTTGTGACTAGTAGGCTGTGTTCAAAATAAGGTTTCTCGTCTTATTACTGATCAACGGATGAACTGATTGACTGTCTTAGTACCTTTCTTATATCATGCATTTACAGTAAATATGTATTCCAAGCTTCGCTTTCATAAAACTGACTTATTGACTTCCCCTAAGATTGGGGCAGAACCTGTTATTTTCACCATAGCAGCGTTTTTATCAGAACAAGACAAACATACATGTTCAAAGTAAGGGGTGTTTTCACTCTTTCACACTGGCTGTTTTGTCGTTTACTCTTCTAATTGGGAATCTGATTGTCCTGCGATGGATGTGACGGACAGATTGTTCGTCCAATCACCTCTCAGGTGCCCTTTTTCAGTCAGTTTTTATCAGCCCTTTCTCAAATTCATTTGGATCACAAACACAAAAACGAGCCCTCAGTGAAACACGGCATCTGTTTCCATGTTAGTTGTTTTTCCACATTTTCTGTTATTGTAGCCAAGGCCAAGGTGTTTTTGTCTCTGCTCTTACCTTATTTCACCCCCTACGGAGTGGGAAAAACCTTTTTAACCCGCCAATTAAATTCCACACCAAGGCAGTGTGGTGGTTATCAAGGCCACGACTCCTGCATGAGGCTATATTTTGTCATCTCTCAGCTTCAATGTGCTGCCAGATAAGCCAAAGAGTCAAGCTTACACAGAAGGTGGTCTATAGATCCTCACGGCAGGGGTTACGCACACTGAGGCCTTAAGCTCATGGAATCAGCTGACAAGCGTGCACAAACATACACACACACACACACACACACACACTCCTTGTTCAGCAGGTTGAAGATACTTGGTCTCCTTTTTCTGTCAGATGAACATGGTCTAAGGTTGACAAGGCACTCTGTGGGGTGTTTAGTCTTCTCTCAACACTCTTCTGTCACTAATCTTTGTGTCAGCAGCAGTTTTTGGTTGTTGTTATGGAGAAAGTTCCTGTTCTTGCAAGTCCTGTGTCCTAGTTTGTCGTTCAAACAGCGTAGTAGACGTGACTGGCATATGCTGATATCAAACTGAAGAGTAATGCATCCCTCTCAAAGAAATGTGACATTTTCTTAAATTAAAGGTCATATGAGTTAATATATGTCGCGAGAGCCTGTTTATAAGCACCAAGCGTCAGAAAAATCTATTATGTCCCTCACGCGTTTGCTCCAGTTTTCAGAGAGGCGACAACAGTCGCTTTTGAAGTTGCAGCTTTTCATGACGTCATGAAGGAAAAACCTTCATACCACCTCTGAACCAACCCAGGCTAGATGATCACGGCCCATTTATATGCCCACCGCTGCATGGAGGATAGCTCTGTGGAACAAATAGTGCTGTCAAATGATTTTGATCAATTTAATCACAGTTTTCAAATTAATTAATCATGATTGATCACAATTTGTCACTATGTGTGAAATAGGCCCATTTTGCTGGATTTTATGAACAGAAAGATAAATGACAGGACAGGATTATATATAGAGAGTATTTGTATGTATTTACAGCTCCAAATGAACTAAAAATTAACATCAGGCTAAAAGAAAGCAAACATGTCTGAAAATCTATTTCACTACTGGCCATTTTAGACGAATGTCAGTGAATCCACCTCGCTGTCATCTAGTGACAATGAGGAAGTGTCATTCCCAGGACGAGCTGACTAGATACGTGTTTGTGGGTTGGGGGTACATATATGGTGTTGGAATTGCACTGTCGTCGATGTGTTCAGGTCAGAATAAAGTTATTAAAGAGCGGCAGACTCTGTGTGACTCCGTGGGGACGCTATTGTGGCTCAGTCTGCCGTCATAACAGACAGATGTGGCTTGACATGATGCGCATGTGATAATTACACAACAAATGTTCACGTAATTGACAAAATAAATTAGTGACCGCCGTGAACACCCTATTTTTGACAGCCCTAGAAACCAAAAAAAAACAACCAGGCTCCGCTACGCATCTAAAAATAAAGCCTGGAGCTTTACCAACTATGCATCAGTCAGCTACAGACGTGAGAGCTGTAAGTCTGATCATTTTGTTTTTCTTCATTTCCTCGGCTAACGTAGCATGATGTTGCGGTTAAATTATGAGTGTAATGTTAATGCTGTAGCACACATACCCATGCTAGCGCTATGTTACCTTGTAGCATGTGGTATATGGCATCTATTACGTTGGACAAGTGTAGAGGTACAGTGTCTAAAAAATGTAAAAAATTGATAAAGTTTCAGCCTCATTTGAAGCATGGGGTACACACAAGCAAAAAAAGTTAAAAAATCACTTTTAACTATTGTAAAATTTTGCCTCCGTTTGCGTACATTCACTGGTTCACTGCCCCTAAATGGATACAGGAACCCCCTTTATTATATCATCAGCAGCTGACTCAAAAATGTTAACACAAAACACATTTTTATAGTTGTACAAGTATAATTTTACATGCATAAAGGAATTCTAAATGAATATAAGGAATGAAATTAATAAATTAAAGGGATAAATGAACCTTTTCGGTTACTGTCACCTTCCGTATCAAAATGCAGGCACTTGCAACTTTCTTTGGCTCCATTTTTGGTTGCTGAGGTAAGGAACACTATTGAATTCAAGAAATAACTCATGGCATAACAGAAAGGTAGTGTTGATCTTGCTGCCACATCATGTCTTTTGGGAACAGTCACATTAACAATCAATGAAGGTAAAAGTAACCTTAAATGTTGATTTATCCCTATCATTCATTCTTATATGTTTTTGTATGCATTTTGAATTGTGTTCTGCATGCAAAGCTATAATTGTAAAAGTCTAAAAACGTGTTTTGTGTTAACATTTTTGGCTTTCTGGAACGTATTAATTGAATTTACATTCTTTCTTAGGGGAAAAATTGATTGATTAGAGTCCGTTTCAGTTAGTTGGACCTCCCTGAAGAATTAATGACACAAACCAAGGTTCCACTGTATTTAATTTGAGACACAGTATCAGCTTATTAGCATTAAAGCTACAGACACCCACAAAAAAGTGTTCCTAGTAAGGTTTACTAAAAGCACTTCTAGCATCAAGGCTACATTTTGGACTTAACAGACTTCCAATACACTCTTGTGGGATATCTGAGACTTATTTAAAATATATAGTATACAGTAAATTCCAGTCTATAAGTCACTACTTTTTTCTAAACTTTGAACCCTGTGGTTTATACAGCGGTGCAGCTAATTTATGGCGTTCTGTGACATCTCCTTTACTTCAGAACTACTACTAATTGTTTAAATACTGTGCCACTGTCAAGCCAGTGAGGAAACGGTAGCTTTTTCTTTGGCAGGAGCCAATCACAAGCTATCCGTGCACTCACAACGAGCTTGTCAACCCACTGTAAATCACAAGAGGTCATTATATACTATACAACAGTATAACAATTTGACAGTCTGACTCACAGTGTCATCTTACAAAGGACACTAAACTCATCACACAGCAACTTGACACTCAAAAAGTTTACCTGAGAAATATACAAACATATACCAATACGAGTTAAAATGAAAAAAACAACTCTTTTTAAAGTTTTCCCATAATACATGGCACCTGAGCAACACATTCATTGGGGCTTTGCAATGACATCAGCGTCCCTCTGGGCTCCTCTGGCTCCCTCTGGTGGACCGAGGCAGCATTGCAGCGCCATCCATTTTCTATGCTGATTGTCCTCCAATGAAATGCTTTGCTCAGACAAAATGCATTATGGGAAAACTTTTTTTTTACTTGTTTTTTTTAATTTCTAAACTCGTATTGGTATATGTCTATATATTTATTAGGTACACATTTTGAGTGTTAACTTTCTATGTGATGTTTAGTGTTCTTTGTAAGATGGCACCATGAGTAATGACCTCCTGTAATTTCCAATGGGTTGACAAGCTCGTTGTGAGTTTTTTTTCATAGCTTATGATTGGCTCCTGTCAAATAAAGAGCTACCCGGTCCTCACGGACTCATGCACGCCACAATATACCATTTTATGGCATGGATATGTGCGGCTTATACACTGGTGAGGCTTATATATGTACAAATCTCTTTTTTCCTCTAAATTTAGTGGGTATACACCGGAATTTACCATAGTATGGGACCTTTAAATGTCTTCTATGGAAAAGAAGCTACCTAATAATCATGAACACCTTGTTATAGGCTGTTGGCCACATCCTCCCTCATTACACAAATAAACATCACCAGATATGGTTAAATCCAATAAGTCTATATGGTTTGGAGTTGAAAAATATGGATAAAAATTATCATATGCTCAAAATACTCACTTGCCTAATGATTGTGCACCACTTGTATGGGTAGCCAAAGACACTGAAGACAGTCTGAGAAATTAGTGTAGTTTCCTGTAGTCTAAGTGTTTGGTGCCCTACAAATTTTTCCTCAAACCTGCTAAATTGAACTTTGATCATTTTTCACAGAACATGGGCTCCAAGCTGTAAGAGTGGGATGTGAAGAGTGAACTAGATACTTGGTGAACAGTAATGAGTGGGAAGTTCCCACTGTTGCACTTGAGTTTTTTAACAGGAAGAATGGCCTTAAAACACTGACTTTTGATTGGCCGAGGGGTGTAACCGTGGAGACCTTAGGCCTTTACACCTACACCACACACAAATAATTCATGTGTGGCTTTTACTGTGTAGTTTTGATCCATGTTCGAGTCTCATTAGGAGAACCAAGATGAAAGTTGTGCTTTGATCCCACAAGCTCACTTTTCTGCCATTTGTTGTTTGGACAGAAAGGAGGTCAATACAAAAAAAATCACTTACATAGGTTGTCTCTTATTTCACACTGTATTACTTTTTATTTATGAGTTAGTCATACAGCTACCGCCCACTCTGTAACTTCCTGGCAGTGTTAAGGTCCAGTAAAATTCACATTTGAGAATAGAAGGAATAAAAACGATCTCTCACTTACACATCAAAAGCAAATACAAGACGAAATCTAAAGTGTTTACACTTGCACGCATTTCACCTCTGCATTGTCCCGCAATTTGCAGTGGCAATGTGTGTCATTTATTTATTTTTATATCACGCCTGAAAAGTGTGAGGACTAGTTTGCACACTGTTTGCATTCTGTTTATGCATAGATTACGCACATGGCACGCAATTGGTGACTGAAACATGACAGATTTACACCTTGTCAAGTGCTGTTTACGTCCAGTGCACGACACTAGCACGTGACACGCATTGTTCCTGCCTGGGTATGGCTTGTCGCCCCTGCTTCCCGCATCCGTGAAGCAGTCGTCGCATTATTTGATCCCGGTGTGTCCCGCGTCGTGAATGAGACATGCTTTGATATGCACCGCTCACATTATTTAGGCATAGGCTGCGGTGTGTTTGTGGTGCGTTCGCGGTGCACTCAGGACTAGTTCATGGAAATTATGCGTGTCATAAATTTTGAACATTACAAAATTTTCTTTGCACGCTGACATAAAGCCCTGCACAGTTTACACATACTTCACACCTGATTACGACCAATTTACTCATTGGCACTCCATAGGACGCAGACTCTGATAAAAAAAAATCCAGGATTCAAAGATTTTCTACAGAAGAAGACACCAGAGATTACTCTATTACAAATAATGTAAGGAATCGAGAATCTCCAGTGCAAAATTCTGCAAATATAAGGATGGATATATCGCTTCTGAAAGCAGAAATTTATTTTAAATACAGCAGCCTCGATGAAATGATCATGGATGTCCATAATGGTGTCACAAACATTATGGAAGAAAACAGAGCACTGAACAAGGCTATCAAAGCACTAAGAAAAGAAGTCAAAGAGCTGCAAGATGAAAATGCGGACTTGAGCGCTGCTCTTAAGGAGGTTAAAAACCCTATAGAAGATATCAAGGCGCTACAGGACGATATTAAGGTATTCTTGAAAGACAATGCTGCCTTTTGCGCTCCTCTAAAGGAAGCTAAAAAGCCTAAAGAAAATACTGAATTATGTAAGGATGTTAGGGTTCTGCAGGATAGTATCAGGGTATTATTTGAAGACAACGCTGCCTTGCGCGCTGCTCTTAAGGAGGCTATAAACCCTATGGAAGCAGCCTTGCGTGCTGCTCTTAAGGAGGTTAAAGACCCTAGAAGAAAATAGAGCATTATGCAATGATATCAACATTCTACAGGATGATATCAAGGCACTATTGAAAAATAATCCGGCTTTTAGCGCCACCCTTGAGGAAGAGAAAGAAGCAAAGGAAAATATCACTAATAACACTAATAATAACACTTTGACAAAACGCACTGCCGACATCGCCAAGAAAGCACGAGACTTGAGGAAGCAAGGAAAGATACAAAGCACTTGGAGCACCAACGGTAAAATCTTCAAACTAAATGGAGGCCCAGGAAGAAGCAAGAGTGCTTGTTGTCAAAGATATCAGTGATCTGGATACATAAAGATCATATTACTATGACAATAAGGATCATGGAGGATATAACCTACAAGAAAGAACCATGCAGCTAGAGGGACTACATTCAATAACAATGACCTTGGTATAATTGTTGCAAGGGTCACCTCAACAAAGAAATAAAATGAGGAACTCATGTATCTACATTCAATGACACTCACAGTGCAACACCAAAGACGGAGGATGTGGATATCAACAGGTGAGAAAAGAAAGGATAAAAATAAAGAAAAGGAAGAGGGAAAAAGAGAAAAAAAATATATATATATATATATTTATATTTCAATGTGTGTACCTGTATACTGTATATGTGTGTAAGTATGTGTTTGTACGTGTGTGTGTATATGTATATATATATGTATTTATATGTGTATGTGCGTGCATGTGTATATACATGTATGTTTGTGCTTGTATGTATACATACAGTATGTATGCATTAGCAGTTGATGTGATACGAATAAGGGGTAGGATTAAATAAGCTCTGCTTCTTCCTTCTCCATTTCAGACATGTGGAACTGTGACTTGTAACATGATTCAATGTATACTGTATGCATGTTCCAAATAAATTAAACCATAACCATAACCATAAGCACGCAAAATTGCGTACCACTGTGGGGACAAAATTTGTGAAAGTAAACGAGTTTAAACATAATTGTCGAAAATAATTTTCTGTCGTTGCTGTCACGAACTGGAGTGTGCGGTGTTTGGACCCCAAGATGCAGAGAAGCACACACAAAGAATAGTAGCAAAAAGGCTTAATACAAAAAGTGACCTCCGTAGAGGGAAACGGCATCCAAAGTACAAATCAATGCAATAGTCCAAACAACAGGAAAACAGGGCTACGCCGCAGAGAAAAAGAGAACAAAAAACTCTACTAGCAAAATACTGCAGGGAAAAACAAAAGATGCTGCCGAACACCAGGCAGGAAGTTAACCTTAGCAGGAGTGCAAAAATCATGATGTTCCTGGAATAACCCGAGCAGGAACAAATACTGTCAAGAAGGTGAGGCAGGATGGCCGGAGGGCTAAGTACGCACAATAAATATACAAGGCAAGAAGCACAAGTAGCTTGGCGAGGAACGGTGAACAATCTGGCACTGAGCAGGTGCCGTCAAACGGCTTAAGATGGCCATGGACTAATTGGCTGCAGGTGTGTGCCGGCATCTCCGCCTTGGCAGGACAGCGTGCACTGCAACACTTGGCATACAGGCGGCAGCAAAGCGACAACACAGAACTTGACAGTTGCCATCCCTGGATGATTGACGGCTGTCAATCAGGCCAAACTTTGAGACCACAACAGGAAGTACACCCACAAACTGTAATGCATGGTGTGAAATTATTCACATTTACTACAGGTTTTGTATAACTCTAAGGTATTATTTCCCTATTTCCTGTCTTATTTTCGGGTTATAGCAATGTAATATAAGAGAAAATATTTCTCTGTGATCCTCTCTCGCCCTTTTCTGTGCTCTTTAAAAGTATGTTTTTGAAGCTTTTTGTGAAATCTGAGCTGGCCAACATATTCAACCCAGAAGACGGCATTTTGGTTTGGAACATCTGAGCTACGTCATGTAATAAGTCAAGAAAGCTGCCCATCCACGTCCTTACTTTGTGCCATAAAAATACCAGCGTGAAGAGTTTTTTTTTTTTTCTGTTGTTGACCAGAAAGGACGTTCATGGCAATATCTCTGCTGTCGCTACTCGAGTTTGGAACTATTTTGCCACTTTCCAGACCACACGTCGGGATCACAAGATCATGTAGCACTAACACTGGTCTAAGATTGCAGATTGACAGCCTCAAGAAGAGCTTGTCTGAACAACAGGAGACACAGCAAGATCTAAAAACCCAGACTGACAGCCACAAGGGGAACTTTTCTGAGATCCGTGACGAGGTCAAGAACCTTAGGGAAGAAAATAAAGCACTGCGAAATGATACCAAGGTACTACAAGATGATAATGCTGCCTTGCATGCTGCTCTGAAAGAAGATAAGACGGATCAGAATGCACAAATGAATGATGGGATCCTGACGGGGCTCTGAATTACAACCAGGACAAATGCCAGGACAGTTGAGAACAGAGAATCAGATGCAATGGATGTTGCTTCAACTGAGCAACTAATTGTCAGTTTTTTACAATCAAATGAGGTGGATGTAGATGTATGGCAGAAACAACGCCACACCCGTCCGTCATCATCATTTTACTACAACGATGGATTCCAATAACATCAAGCAATATTTGAATTTTGAGCCAGAAGGATATGAAGTGAACTACATGAACAGTAACAATAAAGTGTGGAGGGAAGTTACGTTACTTCAGATTTGGTAAATGGTACATGTTACGAATACAGGAACAAATGTATTAGTAATTGATGTGAAACAGAGAGTGGGTAGGATTAAATAACTTCTACTTCTTCCTACTCCTTTTCAGACATGTGGAATTGTGAATTGAAACATGAAGTATTCCAATGTAACCTGCATGCATGTTTGAATGAAAATGAAAAAAATGATTAGACCACCCTTGTTTCTGGAGGGGGGCTTTTTCCTTCAATGGAGCAACAGAGCTTCGGGTTGTGCTGGGGCATCAAACGGCAGCTGGCTATGTGGAGATGTTGCAGGGGGGTATCTCTCGTGACTCAAGACCCTCATATGTGGGGTAATAACTGGGTTTTTGAACAGGACAACGTTGCAGTTCACAATGCCTGTCTGACAAAGGACTTCTTCCAGATCCAAATTCAATTAAGAACATTTGAGGATGGATGGCAAGGGAAGTTTACAAAAATGGACATCAGCTCCAGACAGTGGATGCCCTCAGTGACGCCATCACCTGGAGCAACATTCCCATTAGCCTTCTGAAAACACTGGCATCAAGCATACCCAAACCAATTTTTAAGGTGAGAATGACACAGCTTTTAATTAATCCTTTAGTTGAAGAACAGCCCATTTCAGTTTAATGGTTGGACATTTTTTGTCTCACTCCCATTACTTCTTTTTGCATTTTGAATCTCTATGTAGAACCTCCTTAAGATCCCACAGTGCAAAATGTAAATTCTTGCAATTTTTCAACTGGTCTTATAATTTTGATTGGGCGTTTATGTGGCAGCCTTTAAAGTCAGACGTTCTCCTTTTGAAATATTCCCTTCAAGCTGCAAGCAGGCGTTTAACTCAGATGAGAGGTAAAGCCTGCCACCTAGTGTCCGTAGCTGAAATAACAGCACATACTCCTCACAGTCTTGTAGTCTGAAGAGAGTGCTAGAGAATCCCACATTTCAACAACATGAAGAACATGCCTCATTGTTTGGAATGTCCTGTTCCCACTTAAATTCAATATATGCATGACCCAGTTAGTTTCCCATGGCACACCATTGTGTGAATTGATAGCAACCAGAATATGTCAAATTCAAACGATAAAACGCTGAGAAATCTGCACTTTCGGCAGCCGATAGGAATCAGTCAACGTCCGTAAATGAAGGGGGGGGGGAGCATTGTATCAGTATGGATTGTTTTCACACTGTGCTCATTAACAAGCAATACATTTCATTTCACGCTACTGCTTTAGAATCAATTGCACCTTAGCAGAAGTGGCTTGGAGTGAAGGCTCAAGCTGTTCTAATAAGGCTGGACACAAAGGTTGTCTATTAAATGATGCACCTGTTTGTGTTTAATCAATCAGCCTTAACTCGCTGCACTTGAGAATATATTTTTTAGTTGCTCTAATTGCTGTAGAAGTATTTGAGTCAGCCCGTGCGACATCATCGCTACATTTCACACCAGTTGAATGGTGAGCGTTTAACACTCCAACTCCCAAGGCAGTCATTTGGACTGTTTTCAAAATTTGCAATGTCATAACTTGGTTAAAAAAAAACGATGTACCCATAGGACCCTGACTTTTCCTAAATGTGTGTATATTTTATTCTAACATTGTTTTATCATTAAAATTTCAAAACAGAAAAGAGATCTGAGTATTACTACCTCCAATGACCACAGCAGTCAAATTGACTGCCTGCTTTTTACAGGGGGTGTCATATTTCACTATTTGCTACGTTTTTCCCGCCCTTCCTCCTGCTCTATTTGGCTGTTTGTTTTTTATGCTCTGTGATGCTAAAACCTAGCTGTAGCTTTACTCTAAACCCAAGAGAGACAAAAATGACAAGTAGAAAGAGGCCGAGTGTTAATTAATAAGCGTGGACTATGTATAGTATTTTGCAAATTTTAAATGAGTGTTTTGTTAGCACCAAAATGTAGTAGGTTCTTTCTAGGCTTATGCGCCACTCCTCCAATCGAGTCTACTATTTACTTTGATTTTCAGCAATGCGATACTTTTTGTTTACAATAACTGCAGCATTTCAATGCAGGTAACAGCCAGTGAAGTCAATGTACTGAGGGTTGAAAATCAAAATGTATAAAAAATAAAGTCAAATGTGGCTAGTAAAGGCAGCAGTCATGCTTTGCTTTGAGAGCCTTCATTATATATTTAGATTGACTGCATATTTCCATTGTTTTGACTTTTCAAGACTCCCCTAATTGGCCCCGGTGGGGTTTAGAGCAAAGAGTCTTGATGTTTACATTTCAACCACATGCTCGCACACTCCTGACAGTATTTTTATAATCCGCGCTGATGATATTGTTGTATTTTTTTTAACAAGATCCCACTGTTTGATCCAGGCCTGAGACTAGTTTTAATGTAGGATTCAGTCACCCTCATCCTCCCTTATTTACCTCCCCTTTTCTCTTCCTGTCATGTCTGATGGCCATCTCCACCACTGCATGACAGTTTGTCCTTTTTAAGCCCTTACAATGGTATTTCCAGCTTCACCTTGGCTATTTATCACACTGATGCGTGCTTTCCGAACAATAGTCGGTGGATTGTTTACTGCACACGCATGCCATTTATGAATTAATAATAATCCCCATGCCTGTATAAGTGTCTTCATTTATGGCAAATTTCAGTTTGGTTTTTAATTCATTTTTCATGGCGCATCACTTATTTATAGAGCTTTGTGCATAATGCAGATAAGCCTGTTATCTACAGAATCTTACCATTTCAAAAATATATTGTGAATAATGCATTTAAAGGAATGTTAATTGCACGCTCCACTGTAAAAACGGTGGAACCTCCAAAATTGAACACAATCCCTTGACACCGTTTGACTTTCAAGTTGTTCTGATTTAAAAACAGTTCTCCTGTCGGAAACCCTCATTAGGGTCGCGCGGGTATGCTGGAGCCTATTTTCTCAAAAGCGACTAGCGACAAATCTAGCGTGTTTTTCTGACGTCGCTGGAGAGTTTTCTGGTCTCTGGGGACTTAAATTTGAAAACACTTATTGATCTGCAGTTTGTGTTCTCACTGAGAAGCAGCGAGTGCTGCTGAGAGGTCCGCCCCGCCCCAAAACAGTCACAAGCCGTCAGTGCGCAGTCATCTCCAATGGCACACTGAAAGCATAGTGGAGCTCTACGCATCCATGAATCACACACGCGCGAGGTGTGATGCTACCGGGGTGGATCGTGCCGTTTTACAGAGAGAGATCTAAAACATAAATGTTTATTAATCTTTATTCAATTCCTAATCATTCCACTTAAGCCTCATTCGGTCTCGATCACTGTCAGTGTGCCAGAACGTGTGATGGAAGCAAGTTGTGTGAAAAATGAAACAAGTTGTCCTAACTGCAAGATAAAAGGTGGAGGCTGGAGTCGAGACCTGATGTAGTTACTGTAATTTTCGCTGTATAAGACGCAACAGTGTTTAAACCGCACCTACTAAATTTAGACAGAAAAACAGATTTGTACATATAACCGTACCGGACTTTAAGTCGCACATGTCTACGTCATAAAAAAGCCTTCCTTTCCAATGTGTCCACCAGAGGGAGGCTCCCCCTGGTGGACAGAGGCAGCTGAATGAGTCATTGCAGCGCCATGGCCATGGCCAATGAAATGCTTTGCTGGGAAGAAATGCATGGCGGGAAGCCGTTAAAACAGTATTTCTTACCTGCTTTTTGGGTGTTAAGTTGCTGTGTGATGATTTAAGCGCTCTTTCTGAGATGACACTGTGAGTCAGACTGTTACATTGAGTAATGACCTCCTGCGATTTCCGATGGGTTGACAAGCTCATCATGAGTTCCCTTATAGCTCGTGAATGGCTCCTGCCAAAGAAAGAGCGACCGTTTCCTGACTGACTGACTTGCGAGCGGCACAGTATTTAAACGATTAGTAGTACTTCTGTAAAGGAGATGTCACAAGATCAGAACTTGTCCATGAATTAGCCGCACCGCTGTATAAGCCGCAGGGTTCAAAAGCGATGGCCAATTTGAAATTAACAACCAATCAAGTTCATTTGTAGTTATAAACATAATTATTTACTCACTTTTTTGTCTCTTCTACGAGTTTGTTTTTTTCTACAGCATCTGTTACATCATATGCAAATAATATGCAAATTAGACAATGACGTCATCTGTTCATTTATATCTTTCAGTCAGCATTTATATGTATTTATATGCATTTCAAATTGTTGTCCGCATGTTAAACTATATTTGTAAAACTATTAAAAAGGTGGTTTGTGTTAACATTTTTTAAACTTTCTGGAACAGATTAACTGGATTTACATTGTTAAAAAAGGCGTCCATTTCAGTTGGAGTCAGACCTTCTTGAACAAATTGATGACTGCTAACCAAGGTTCCACTGTATAATAAAACACTCCCAAAAGCCAAAGGAGGTCTTATTTCACATTCATTTACAGCCTGTTGAGGGCTATGTGCAGCTGTGTAACAAAAATTGGGTCAGTGTTGAGCTCAGACTCATGCTGTGCTCGGCGATGTGCTGGAACTTGATCCAACAGGGAGGCAAAAAGGTTGGGCTTTCGTGGCAGAAGGTGTTCCACTGCATGCTTGGGAGTTGTGCAAGCCCAGGCTGCCACACCCAGTAAATCATTCACACTGCCAGCACAACGCGCAGCATTCCTTTTCCCAGAGAAAACAGTGCAACTCGTGCAAGAGAGCCTTTTTTATAATTTATTTTACAGCTGCAAGGACAATCCTCCAAAGCACTACATGAGGTAAACAGCATTCAGCCTGTTGGAGTCAAATGTGCAATAAATTAAGCCACATCTACACTACCTGTGCATATTCAAGCTAGATTAGCACATTCATGGACAATTGCAAATGTATGTGTACTGTAAATGCCAGATTTCCTGTGATTTCTGTGAAACCAATCATCTTCTGTCATCTTGTCAGTCCTGTGTCAGTCATGCCTCACTTTTAGGGTTGACACCTTTGTGCCGACTTTCACATGTTTAGCAGAATGTTGCAATAACTGCTGATGGCTGCTGCAACCACACCCGTTCAACATTCATTAATCGTGACCACGGCTGGAACGCATGTGCCACAAATCTTGTACAGTTTGGAAGAAACATACAAGATTATAGTCTTTTGTTAAAGACTGCAGTTTGAATTAGATTAAATCTAAAGAAGTATTTTCCTGTCAAATGTCTCTAAGGGCGTTCCCTCTTGGCATGTTTGGTTCAGTTGAACTAACTTTTTGCTTTTTGCTAGCGCAGTTCATTTGGTCAACTGTGAACATCATCATCCGAACCTTCGTGTGCACCAATTATGCACTGTGCAGTGTTAAGCATCACTTGAGAGATGGTTCTTGCTCAAGTCGGGCAGGTCGGTTCACTTGAGCTCAAATGTGAACGCTCCACTGACCACAGACATAGACCAATGTTACCAGAATACAGGAATGACAAATATGTTAGAGAAAATGCATTCAAAGTGACAATCACGCTCTTTAAAAGTATATTTTAGAAGCTTTTGGTGAAATCTAAGCTGGTAAATATGGCAGAATATAAAAATAAACTACGTAATCAACTTGGCAGACAGCATTTTGGTTTGGAATATTTGAGTTATAGCATGTAATACAGGGGTCACCAACGTGGTGCCTGCGGGGACCAGGTAGCCCCCCACGACCACATGAGGTGCCCCCAAGCCTGCTTTTCATTCAGATTTTCAGTTAATATTGAAAGAACAGTAGAAAGAAATGCATTCTGAAATACCAAATGTGAGTTGTGGACACCAGCATTTTGTTAATGTTCTGGTAAAACAAGCATATTCACTTTGTTTGGGTTTAAAATAAGCTCTGAAAATAAATGTTACAAAAATGAATAGCTCTTGGCCATTTTCATTTTGTAAAAGTAGCTCTCACAAGGAAAAACGTTGGTGACCCCTGATGTAATATGTCACGGAAGCTGCCCAATCACATCCTTAATTTTGAAAATATGCTCTACGTTAAAAATACCAAAGTGGCACGGTAAGCGAACTGCACCAAAGTGCGCACCAAGTATTTTTTTATTTTTGGTTGGAACCAGTGTACCACACAACAAGTATAAACACAGCCTAAGTTGACTGTATAATAATATTAGTTCATATTTATTAATATTAGAACATTATCAAAATTCTTAAAAAATTGGGGGCACAGTTTCAAAAATAGCCAACCACACTCTGCACAACTTACGTCATTTACCATAGACACATGGAATTAGTAAAACCCAAAATACCTGAAGTTGTTACTAAATTATAAAAATACCCAAAGCCAGCCACTACATTGATTGCATCAGCTAGCAGCAACCTGCAAAACCAAGAATGCAAAGAGCACACACAGCGTATGAACTGGTATGTACATTTGACAGTGTCGAAAAGGTTATCAGTGCTCAGGACTAAGGAAAAAGCAGCAGGGAAACACACACAACTCTCTCTTTCCTTCCATTTCTGTTCAGGTGGCATGGGAGGAGGCCCTATTGCATCCTGGGAACCAAAAAAAGCGAAACACTGTTACTTTCCGTTGTCACTGTTCATGTCTTCTTGCAGATGCCTGCAAGGGGTTTGAACTTCGGTCCAAGTGTGTTTAAAAAATCAAGGTTTTCGTTGTCGCCGTCGTCGCTGCAGCAGCCCACCGAGCCGGCCGCCGAGCCCACCCCCTCATAGCCGTAGTGGTGGACGATATCATCCGCATATCGACCATCCTCCTCCCCTCCGAAATAGCTGAGTTTCTGCAAGGCAAACGAATGTGACCACAAAGTTGGTAAACCTCTCCCTACACAGTCCAAAATCTTCAGTTTTCAGAGGATACTCTCACAGATAACAATGTGTGCCTAATGAAATGTGCTCTGTGTGCAAATCATGATGAACTATTTACATAAAACAACCATGTAGCATATTTTGCAGGTTAAAAAAACTTCCTTTAATAGACGTATCAGTGTCTCCATATGTCTTGGCCAATGTAAAAATCATTATTTCCATCTGAAGACAGTGTGTCGACGTCATACCATCTAATACTTTAGCTTTTCATCAAAGCCGTCAGTCATTATCAACATAGCTTCTATGTTCGCATTTGTCACAACAGCATTGATTTAATTTTTTTATTAATTAATTAATAATTATATATTTTTGACTATATATTTTTCATTCGATTTTTTAAAATTAAAACTATATTTCAGTGCAAACTGTGCGTTTTAAAAGGACGTATGGCACCACCACAACAGTTAGTTAAAGCTTGAACCCAACTTCATTGCTTATACTGTATTTTAACTCCCAGTTCAAACTAATTACAACCAAATAGCATACATCTGCTGCAAACACTGGAATTTTGTCAATAATAATTATGCATTAGTCATTGAGAAATTATGGAAAGATGTCAGTCTCGCAATGTCCACATAAAAAAATGTGGATTGGCAATTTTTAAGCACCAAAAGTGTTTGAAATGTGTTAATCTTTTGCTTGATCCTCCCAACTAGCAAACTACCCAAGATACATAAACTTGTAGGCAGTGAAATTACCTGGTGCAAATAGCGTCCATTTGTTTGCCAATTGCTGAGAAAGTTTGCGTCATAGTTGAGCTGTTGAGTACCATACTGGCTGTCGTACTGTCCGGAGTAGAACTCTTGCATGTCAGTGGTAACAATGCCGCCCTTGTACAAGCCAACGTCTTGGCGTCCAAGTGTGTTGGAGTTCTTCACCTGCCAATCCTGATTCAACACCGAGCCCTTGATGTCAGGGCCAGATATGGGGACTTTGATGAGACTTGAATCCTGTTGAGTAAATAGTTTTAAAATGAGGTTCCTCTACATGACGAATGCAAGGAAATAACATTTGTTTCCTTACCACTTCTTCCCCTGGCGCCTCCGTGTTTGATTTGATCAGGATTCCACCACTGTCAGCTGTGTCCTCCAGCTGAATATTTTCTGCCCTTGTCTTACAGAAAAAGATGAGCAACAACACTGCAACGGCAAAACAAGTGTGGTAGATGTTGGTGAATAAAACAATGCTCCGTGTGGTCTGTGCATTATAATTGTGTTGTAAAATGATCATTATAAGTAAGAGAGGAACTGACCTAGCAGCAGAAGGAGCAACAGAGGCAGCAGCAATGCCAGCCAACCCAGCGGGCCGAGTGAGGCCGACCACGGCTTGGTCAAGCAAGCCCCATTCCTGCATTGGCAGATCCTAACATTCACTATCTGCGTTTTTCCGTTGCCCTGCAGGTCTTTAATTATCACAGGAACTTTGTGCACCTTCATAGGAAGTTCTTTGAGCTGCTGCAACGTAGCTGCTGTGTCTGCGCAGGAGTCACACAAAGACGGAACATAATTATAGCCTCAAGATAGTCAGATCGTCTGAGCCTAAAATTTGCTTTACAAGCTTTTGTTACTACTGTAAAACTGAATCGTTACTATGTTTTGAAAAGTAAGCATCTTTCACATTTATATTTAAATACACTTGGCAGTTCTCATGCCAGCATTTGTGCAATGCTTTTTAACATGAGCATTAAGGGGACAAAATAGAAAATAAAAATGCATATGAATAGAAATAGCTGACAAGCACCTACCATTAAACCTGGTCACAGACCATTTTCCATCATGGTCGGCGGGCATACTAAAGGTGAAGGGTGCCGAAAATGGAGACCTGTCCAAGTCTTCAGCCACAACCAGCACCGAGCCAAGTTCTCCTTCCTTTTCACACAGCACTCTCTCGCTAGGTGGCACAATTGGTATGTTGTCATTCACATCTTCCACTTGGAGTATCACCGTCCCTGTGCCAGTCTTGGAACCTGAAACAAATTCCATGGGTATGAACGTTGGACCAAACATCGTCATTTGACTGCAAATCTCCATTTCTGACAAACATCTTGGCTCAGAGCCAGGTTTTCATTCCACCCGTTATAGTTACTGTAAATCAGGTCAGACGAACCGAGGGCGGGTTTAGCACAGACAGATACTGCCGATGGGACAATTGGTGCTCTTAACAACCTGGGTCAAAAACAAAACAACCGAACAGAGCAGAGGAGAAACGTCATTTGCAATGACTTGGCACGCAGATAATATAATATTAATAATATTTTCCAAACCCAACGGGAAGCAATTGACTGAGGCAAACAATAGATGTTTCATTAGTGCTCTGTCGTGTGCAATTTGGAGTTTGTCCAAAAATGTCAATTGTTTGAGTTCAAACTTTCATGATATGTGACACAGTGCCAGATTTCCATAAACTCACAAAACGTACCCAAATCTCAAACGACTACAGCCTTTCTCTTGCGGTCAAAAGCCCTCTCGTCTCATTTCCTAATCAGTAAGCATTAGGTATCGCGCCACTGAAACTGAAACACCATTCAAAAAGATCATTTAATCACACAAGGCCATTTAAACCCTCCCTACCGTGTCTCCCGCTGGTCAGCACTCACACTGCTTTACAGCATTCAGGCTTTGGCCTGTTTGTGCGCCATTACTTGATGACACAATGCTATTGTAACTACCATGACTTTGTGGATTATTTCAAGTCATTCTGTTTAATTATATCGAGCAAGGTAGCGGTTATCATTAATAACTGGCAGAGAAGCAATCGCAATAATTATATGACATCAACGTTACAAGTGCTTATGCTTGAGCAAGCATACTTTGGCTTTGATTTGTTTCTATACAGTAATGCAAGGTGGTAGCAAAAGCATGGATTAATGAGCAAATGTGCCCAGTCCCACCTCTTCAAAGCGTGCAGTGGCCAGGAAAGTGTCCTGTCCTTGATATAGATGACCACTCCAATGAACCAGGTGCTGGGTGTCAAATGTGCTCAAGAACAGCATGATTGTCTAGTGTGAGTACCCCCAACATACCGAATTGAACTAAACCATACTGCTGAGTGTAAACAGAGCCAATTAGGCCAGATTCCCACACACGCTGACTGTGATTGCAAAGCTCAACTCAACCTTGACACATGTTGGATGGATGGGTTAAAACATCGTACTATTTGATAATTGATAGCTACATACTTGCATCGATTGCTCTCATGGTTATGTTGTAAAGTCCATCCTTGACAAAATGAGATTCTCTGTCGATAGTGTTTGCAACTCTCAGCTCTCCAGTGTTCCTATCCACGTTGACCCAGGCAGCGGGGTCTGTGACCTTGTAATACCTGGGAGAAAGTCTTTGTTTGTCAGTCTCATGTTCTTTAGCAAGCAACGTCAAGTGTCGGAAGGAAGGTACCGCTTACTTGATTCCATCACTGCTCTTGGTTTCGGGATCTACGGCTTTGTAAGTTCCAATTGTTGTGCCATTTGGTGTGTTTTCTTTCACGATGAAGCGGATGGTAGGCCCTGTGAATTCTGGGCCTTCATCGGCATTAGTGACTGTCAGGTCCACGGGGACAGACCTCCACTGGTCCGTAGTGCCGGTCAGATCGACTTCGTTGCGGGCCTGGATGTCGAGCCTCACATTTTTGGTCTTCTCGTAATCTAATGGCTGGAAAGACCCCATGATTTTTTTTCGTACGAACACGTCAACTCCTCACAGCAGCAACCCCAAAGTGAAAACCAGCTCACCTTTGCGACGTAAAGAAGCCCCTCGTTTGTTTTGGCGTCTGTAGCCATACGGAAATTGTTATTTTCATTTCCCTTAGTGATCACAAATTTGGACTTCCAGTTGGGTGAGTCTTTTAAATCCTTATCTTCAACAGGAATTCGAAGGATAAGTTTGTCAAATTCATTCTCATTGACTGTGCCTTGAAACTGCAGGATGCAAAAACAGCGCATTAGTGTTCCAACCATATTCTACAGTACACTTCAACTATATCATTTAAGGAACACCTCTTAATCAGCAAATCTGACAAATCAGAGGTTGGCCTAAACCTCTTGATTCCGCCTGAATCTTAATTCTTCTAAGACATTTTGGACAATTCCATCCATCCATTTTCTATGCTGCTATTTCTGACAATTCCAACTATTCTAAGCTAATCTTCTAACTTTTGTGGAAGACTGCCCTGACCTATGAGCGTATTCAAACACCCTTGGGATGAACTAGATCAAAGATTGTCCGCCCTGTGGCCCTCTCGTCTGTGTCGTATGTTTTTCAATTTTATCTTACATAAAAAAATGCATTTACCGATGACTTTGTGAAGGTCGGCGGGTTGTCGTTGATGTCTCCAACAATGATGGTCGCCGTGCCTGTAGTGATCAAACCAGAGTCTTTGCCGTCCCGATCCTTAATCTGCACTCTCACGCTATACTTGTCTTGAGTCTGGTAGGGGGCGATTCCGTACATTTGATACATCATAGAACTGAATTGTTTCTCAAGACTTACAGTAAACCAGCACTCACCTCTCTGTCCAATGCATTGGTAACCACTGTGAGGTCACCCGTCTCAGGGTTGATGGCAAATTTGTCTAATCCAGTCAAAAGGGAGTAGCGGATCTTCACATGGTCGGTGCCTTCTTGGTCTCTGTCGGTAGTGTTAATCTTCCCGAGTGATGTCCCTGTTGTGTAAAACAAGATTATTTAACAGAAAAGAAACAAATAACTATGTGAAAGAAACACTGCATAGTTCATGTCCCTCACTTGCTTTGCTCTGTTCGAGCACAGTAAACTGCATTGAGCCTTGAAACTGCGGCGCATTGTCGTTTACGTCATCTACGTGGATGGTGATAGGTAAAGGTAAATCAGTTTGCATGTGCGTTGTTCTGTCAAAAACTCTGGCTGTTAACTGCAAAGAAAAGGGGTTCAATGTAAAAATGGAGCAATCTGTAAGAAAACTCCAAACTGCCCACTTACAATAAACTGCGGATACTCCTCACGGTCAACCGCCTTAAGCAGAGTCAACATTCCAGACAAGCTGTCAAACTTGAACACTCCCACTGGGTGCTTGTCGAAACCAGGGCCCGTGAGGTTGTAGTATACCTGATGTCTGGCTTCAGAGTCGGACACGAGCTGCAACAGAAACAAAGGTATAAATTAGTTTAGCCATTAACTATTGGCTTAAAAGTCCCCTATTGGGGAAAATTAACCTTTAATGATTTTGTGTCCCTAGGGCCTATTTATGACCACCAACGGTGAGAAAAATCTATCATCACCCTCACTCGTTTGCTCCACTTTTAAGAGAAGAGGTACTCAAACGGTCACTTTTAAATTTACATGTTTTCATGACATCATGAAGGAAAGATCTCCTGTCTCATGGATATCATACCTCTGATACAACCTAACGAAACACCCACTTCCCAGAGGACAACTTTGTAAAAAAAAATAAAAATAAATAAAAATTCACGTCTTAATCAAATTAAAGCCTGAACCTCTGCCAGCTATCTGTGGGACAACCTAGCATGATGTTGCTATTAAAATGTGATTTAATGTTAGCAGCTAATGTCTTGTTCTACTGTTCCACTCTTGAATGTTACGTTGTTGTACGTGACAAATGGCATCTATTACGTTGGACAGGTGCAGAGTTACGGTGTATATGTAAAAAGTGGATAAAGTGAACAATCGCGCTTCTTGGAGCCACACACTCTGTCCGGCATGGACAAAGGAACCTCATTAGCATTAAAGCTACAGACACACAAAATGATGTGTTTTTGGAATGTGGGAGGAAACCGGAGTGCCCAGAGAAAACCCACGCATGGGGAGAACATGCAAACTCCTGACTGTGTGGCCAACAGGCTAACCACTCGTCCAGCGTCCACAGTATTTTGTAGTCATGTGCTGTTGTAATTGTGTAACCTGTTGTCTGCTCATTACTAGAACTTGAATGAACAATGGACTTCTCACGTCATTACAACATATTGACTATATCATAATTACAACATATTTATTTCTCTGTTATGTAACCGACTGTGTAGTGTCTAAAGTCCAAATAGCGCTTCCCTTTTTAATCACATGGCTGTTGGGACAATCTTTTTTCATCTTTTATTTTACAGTTGTTGGCACACACACACACACAGCAGTATATTAACGGATACTTAATGTTTTCATGTGTTACTGTTTATACGGTGCGTATAATGCTTCTTGCTGTTTATCCGGCAATAACTTTACAGGCAATGCTGTTAATACTGTATGTTTACCCCTGACCCCACACAATCTCTACTTTTGCATACAGTATTATTTATTAATAGCAGTACGAAATACAAGAAGTTTTTCACTTAAAAGAGTCTGTGAGGGTGTGTATGAGTCACTTGCTGTCAAAGTAATTGCCCCGAATAGCCACAAGGAGCAGGGAAAAGTCACTGTATATATACAGCCCTTTATCTAATTCGTAACAAATAGAATAATGTGTGTTGTCATACTGTAAACAAGTACTTCAAGAAGGTGTTTTCAAACGTTACCGTTTGCCAGTCCAGTACTTTTCATCTTAATAATTTACAGCCACAAAATTTGGTACACACGCAAATCAATAATAAGCAAAAAATGCATTGAAAACAATATGAGCATTGATTGTTATGGTAGTTGTCTCTTGTACTGGAAATAACACAATCATTGGTCCTCAAACTGTGGTATAAGTACCTCTGGCGGTACACAGGTTCCATCCAGTGGTACCCACGAACACCACATATATTTTTTAACAAAAATAAAATGATATTGAGACATATACAACAGAAATAATGTGCATACACAAATTTCATGACTAAAGAGTCACTGAAATTGAATTCAAATTACACGTTCCTTTGTAGAATTATTCATGTTTAACACTTCATTTTCCACAAGCCACATATTTGATGCTACACCATGATGGTAAGTGTGTTACTTGCAAAGCATAATACTTTTGAGGAGTTTGAAAACTAATGATCCTCAACATTCAGTACACTTAGCAGCAATCACATTAAGTACACATGCACATGGATCTAAAAAGATCCAGGATAAAACCCATATTAAAAAATATTAAATTTGAAGAATGTCCAATTTACCTTTTGATTTTTTTTTACATCTATGTTAGTAATATTTTAGTAAATAATATTAGACGCCGCTACAACCACCATTGTAAACACAATACATTATCTCAAATCTCTTGTATTGGAAATCTTTACATCAAGCCGTTTCAAAGTGAGAGGTGCAGCATCTTGGGAAAAATAAAGAAAAACATATTTCAAACCAGTTAAGATAACTCTACTTATGTTATAGACTAAATTAAATGGAATTACAGTGGGCGAGTAAACATAGTCCAAAGTGAGTAGAAAACGCTACAAAATATGCTCCAGAAAATCAGTTTTTTGGGGAGTACTGCATAGGGCAGGCATCAATGGAATTATATTCTTTAAAAACCGCTGCTTTATATTGTGTCAGTGAAGTGTACCTAATATTGTAAGCAATGTAGCAGAAGAGGACACCCGTTGACAGCATTCTAAATAGCAATATTGCTGAATTTCAAAACATTACCCTGTCAATGTCCCTTGGACCTTGCTCGTTCTCCAAGATGTGGAAGGGTGGGGGACTCCAGCGTCTTTTGTACCGTTTTAGTACACCGTTGGGCTGTATAATAATAATCCAACGTTAAAATAAATGGCATTAGTTTTCACACCCAAGTCAAATAGAGACTGTAAAGCATTGCTTTGTACCTGTCTGTTGAACGTGGGCTTGAGGATAAGGAAGACGTCCATTCGCAGCTGTAGTCCATTGCTGCCCTGGACCTGGACGTAAAAAACCTGGCCGTCGGACGGAACAGTGACGGGTGTTATAGCCGCCACTGACCCGTTGGACAAAACCGCGAAATTGCGGTTGCTGGAAACGACGCCGTCACAGTCCGCGACGTTGACTACAACAGACAGAACATTGGGTGAGTTTTGCTTCGAAACATAACTTTTTGGCGAATAAATTATTATTAAATAAATACCTCTAGTTATCTCGTATCCAGTTGGGATAGTTTGAGGCACTGGGACATAAAGCAAGCTCGGGACAACGCACGACTCGACTCCGGCTAGGATCTAAAGTTACAGGGTTAGTCTCAAATATCACAACCTGTTTCCTCTTTCCTTCAAATGTTAATAAAACACATTTGTACTCACCAGCGTCACACATGCGACGAAAATGATTGCATTCGCCATCTTTTTTTTAAGAAAATGCACTGTCCACTTGACGCAAAGCAAAGGGCAGACCTCCACCACACAAAAATAAAAGGAAGCGTCCAGGTGGTGATTAGGAGTTGAACAGTTTGGCGAAAAGAGTCCTGCTGTTTCTCCTACGCGTCCATAAGCACCTTTTGCTCACACTTGCTCCCTCGCTGCTGGCTGGCTGTCTGTCTGTCAATAATCCCGACACACCTTGAACGCCCCACCCAAGCCTCCCCAGCAGGCTCTACAGCAGGGAGGAGGACCTGTGCAACAAAATGTCACTAAACTTTGACAAGTTCTTTTACTTCCAGCCAGCAGGAGGAGCCGTTTCCCCAAAACCTTTTTAAAAATGTTGTTTAATTTGTACTTTATTCATCGATAGACTTAAGAAGAGACACCAAACATGGCTCATAAAGGTTTATAGCCACCAAAAGCAAACTAGTGCCTGAAAGCAAATGTATTGCTAATGATGCTGTTAAAAGTTATGCATGCCTCTGAGGGAGAGTTTAAACATCTGTGCCCTGTGTGTTTAGTCGCCATGACATAATTGTTTGTCTACTTGTTTTTCTAGTGTATCCGGTCTGGGGAAGCTTTCCCAGGTCTGCACAGATGAATGACCTCTGTATGCCCCTCCTCTCCCTCTTGCAGCAGGAACACAGCTAGGCTCCTCACTTAGCACCGCAGGAATGTGCACTAAATGAAGCCTGGTGAGGGGGAGGCTCTGCTCTCACTCACTATCTGGGAAAAAAATGCTTGCACAAACGAAAAAAAGTTCAAGTGTTTGACTACACTGAGGGTCATTCTCCTTCAGCATGAACTGTCCTGAGAAAGAGAAGGCGTGAAAATGCGTAGAGACTTTGCGCGAGCTACACATACAGGAAAGGTGAGAAAAATGTCAGGATGATTGTAGTGAGTCATAGGTGTGGACACGAGGAAACCGCCCAGGGCTGGGAGCCATAACAGTAAACGCAAACCAGACTCAGCAAATACTCCCGTCACTCCCACAATGAAAGTGAATTACAAGCTGCGACGTGTGTAACCACACATTACAGTACAGTACTGACCGCCCCCTTCTCTCTAACCAGTCATGAACGCTGCACTTGATACACAAAAATTAGTCACTTTAACCCTGAATTTTGTGTTTTGTAAACAACCATTTCTTTGTACTTGTATCACAGCGGAAGTGATTAAACTTCTCAGAAAGTTTAGAAGTTATGAGGAATATCAGCCGAAGGAGGCTCTGTGAAGCAACCATCTTTAGTCTTCTTTGAAAACACATGTCCAAACTTTTTCCATGGAGGCCCACATACTGAAAAATGAAAGGATGCAAGGGCCAATTTGATATTTGTAAACCAACACAAGTAGATATGCTAATATGTATATTTCAAGAAAAAACTGTATCTCAGCTTTGTGATACAGGTGAAATAGCGTATTATTAGTATGTATTTTTAGTATACTTTACTCTTAGTATACTTTTCTCTTTTTTGCTTCTTTTCCCCATTTGTTTTTAATTTTTCAAATATTTCAACTTTCTTCTTAAATAATCTTCGTAAAAATGTGTACGTAATATTATGGCTTTATTGTAGGGTTGTCAAAGTTAACAGAGTTGTCACGGAGTTTGTCCACTGCCAGACAGAACTCAAGGTACTGGAGCAATTCTGGTATTTTTGAGAGGAACAACATCAAATGAAAAGCATTAAATGAACACAGACCCATCATCCACTAGTATGAGCCTGGAGTTGGTTTTTTTTCAGAGAGGTGCTCTGCACAAATATGCATATTAGCACCCAATAAGGTAATCAAATCTTACCTTTATGCATTCCGACATAGTATCAGCATTTCGGACAAAATATGAGGTGAAAGAAAAACGGGGAAAATACAGTATAGTAGTCTATCTGTGCAGCATGGGAGAAAGTTAGATGGTGTGTTCAGCGACCATCGAACAAAGTCAAAAGCTTTTATTAAACATGCAAAAATGCGGGATTTCTAACTGTATATTATTTTTTTGAATAAAATAATGGCCCATATTTCCAAAATTGATATTCCTTTACATAAAACTTTTTTTTCTTTAATATTTGAACTCTATACTACTAAAATTTGATTTTTTTATAGATAGTATTATGATTTTTTTCTATTTTCTATTTAACATTTTTTCTTAATATTTTGACTTTGGTCTTGTAAAATTACGGCTGTTTTTTTCCATTTCTGCTGTTGTTTGTTTCCCACATTTTCCAACTATTTCAACTTGTAAATTTACTTTTTTATTATTATGTCTTTATTCCCATAATATTTGTAATTTATTCTCATAATATTATAACTTTTTCCACAACGAAATTTTTCAAAAATTACAACTTTATTTGTTATTTTGTTTGCCAATGACAAAACAGCTGCAGGCCACAAATTGCCCCTGGGCATACAACCCTGTTTTAAAACATTTAAAAATGCAGTAGTAACCATGAGTATTAATGGTGATACATAAAAAAAATCAGAGTTCGCCCCTCCAGTTTAAGTGTCCCTGTCCGTCATTGCCAGCTATGAGAGATCAGCGTTTGGGACCACTGTTATCATGGTTGGATTTTTTTTAACATTAAGTTACATTAAGGAACATCACGTTTATAATCGCACCAATACCTCAACCCAAACAGTCGACACTTGGCCAAACAAATGCGCGCCTAATCTAGTCACATTTGCAAAGGTCACCAAATGGAACACGTGTATCCTGAATGGATTGTAAACCTTGGAGTTATACATAAGATTTGAGTGCACCTTATGCAACCACATGGCTCCACCCTTCGCGCCACTTCCTCCGGCTGTGTTTGTGCGCCAAAGAAGTGGCGTCAAAGAAGTGGCGGCTAAAAAGTGCGCATCACGTGCGAGCTGGTAGTATTTTGGGCGAGACACGTTGCCAGACCACATACCCATCATATTAGTCATTAATCTACTGCAGGTTTCATCTTTGTGATAATGCAATAACATTTTTGGCTGCAGAACTTTGACTAAGGTGTGCCTGTTTATGGATTATTTTAGACTACGTCAGGGGTGCTCACACTTTTATAGCCTGCAAGCTACTTTTAAATTGACCAAGTCCGAAAGATCTGCCTCCTACTATAAATATAGAAAATTTCACATTCACAGTTTCACAGTTTACAGGTAATCAAAGTAGTTGATATGATGTATGTCAGTCAAAATAGCTACATAGTGTATATTAGACACGCAGTTCATGTATTAGCATTTGCTATCAAACTTTACAAATACACAAAAAATGAAAATGATTATACAAAAGACAATGCAGCCAAAGTCGAGGCAACAGATAAAAATGGTTTCAGCATTTTCCAATTAATCATGAAATTACAGTTTCAGAAACAGAAAAGCAGAAAACACGCGTTTCTATATTGAAGTTCAGGACGCGCAGCAAAGCCATCAAAAATTCACTTTTTTTTCTACATACTGTACATACTCTACATACTGTCACTGTCATACTGTCACACATGACAATCAGTCAGTGTCGGCTTACTGATGTCATATGACATCTACAAAGTCACGTTTATGAGATCGACCCAAACTACCTTCGCCATCACCCGGTAGCTCGCGATCAATGTAATGGGCACTCCTGGACTACATCGCTGGTTCTAAAAAAAAAAAAAAAAAAACGCAAAAAGTTAAAATAAGTTTCACTCTTAAAGCAACATTATGTAATATTTGGAGTATGAGTAACACCGTCACTGGCTGGACGGGACAAGAAAAAAAAAATAACAATCCAATAAAATAACAAAGCCATGTTTATTACTATAACTTGAAAGTCAATTACACTTAACTCTACTGGGAGCCAGTGACCAAAAAAATCCTATCTATCCAAAACCTTATCAATAAGTTATTTTTGTTTCACTCCAGCGCGGTAGATGGCAATGAAAACATAACCTTGCGTTGCACATACTGTAAATGTTTAATCAAAATAGTAAATGGCATGCAGATATGCACATGCACTTACATGTACTGTCTCAGGCTTTCTATTTTGAAATGTGATTTATTATTTAATTAATTGTGATCTGTTTAAATAATTAATTAAACATAAAATGTAAAGAAAAGCAAGATATCCTATTAAATGACCCTTATTATTTGATTTGATGTAGTTATTATTTTTTTATTTGACAAAAATTCCATTTAAAAAAAACAAAACTGTACAAGGAAGGACAGTCGAGCCTATGTCCCAATAAAACCCACGCACAATAAACATTTATAACAAAGCCATGTTTATTACTTCATTGGAAGCCATGCTTATTACTCACCTATTATGAAACTATGTTTTGCTATGTCTATTTCATATTATTTACTAGGATAGTCAAATCAAGTAGTTAAGATAATAAGAAATCTGACAAAATTTGGAAGTTGACTGCTATTTTTTTGTACTATTTATCACATTATTACATTATCTCATAAATTGTCAATGTTTTCAACTAGAATATAGTGTATTTGAATACAGGAAGTGAACAAATGTATTGGAATTGATGTAAAACGAATGGGGGTACGATTAAATATGCTTTGCTTCTTCCTACTCCTTTTGGACATGTGGAACTGTGAGTTATGATTTGTGATGTATGCCAATGTAACTTGTATGCATGTTCAAATAAATGAAACCATTACCGTTAGCATTAACTGGAGCCAGTAAATGGGAGCCAGTTACAAAAAAAAAAAAATTGCTCCTTTCGCTATCCAAAATCTTATCAACAAGTAATCTTTGGTTCCACTCCAGTCTGGTAGATAGCAATAAAAACATAACAGTATTGCATAGAGTAAGTGTTTAATCAAAATGGTAACTGGCATGTAAATATGTCCTTGCATTTACATGTATTGTCTCATTCAATTAATTTTTATTTTTAAATATTTTTGGATTATAATATAATATATAATACTACATTCACAAGTTTTGGTCTTAATGGCTGATACTGTATTTGTATTTTAGTTCATTTAGACATTTTTATGCTTGAAAGTGTTTAATTTGGGCAAAATACATGCAATTTCCTTAAATGTGAATATTTTTTTTACCAATAGGCTGTATACAACCATGAAAGATCATGTATTAATTAATTAATGTTTGAAAAACCGTGATAGTGTGAGGGAGCAATGTTCGTGCCACGATGCAGTGAGGTACGACTTTACTGCATTCTTGGCACACCAACTTTTCTAGCCTGGTAAACTCACTCAGTCAGCCGCACCTCTGCTAGATGCAACAATGTATTGCACTCCATTTTGCCTCAATTGCTTCAAGACTCGATTAATTAACGACTATCAACGGGGTTACTCTTACTGTAAATACATCTCTCATAAGGTCACTAAACTGGCCAGACACGCAACTTGACACGTCCATATAAACAAAGACAAAGTGATTCACTTTCACTGTGGCAATACAAAGATTTTCATGTGGAAATCGTCATTTCGATACCAGGAAGCACGCCCTCTCAACAGTCTGAGGATTTGTCGATGGAAGGATTTTTAGCACGTAGGTGTCATTTCTTTTTTATCACCAAAACCACCAGTACCTCCGTGAATCACTCTGAGGAGTCATAGTGCAAATGACACACTGCTTTGTTTCTGGGATAGGCTTTGACAACATTTGCAAAAAGTCACTGGCTTAACTTCCTCTTGTGGCACACCTCTGACTGCACTTTGCACCAATTGTCCACCAGCACTTTTTGAAAAAATCTATTAACCCCAGAACCTCCCTCTCGGTAACTGTACAAACACACCTACATGCGCAGAAAAAACCTCACGGTGAACGCTACTGCATGCCAAAAGGTGCACTCCCCAGGGAATGTCACAGTCATGGGGCAAGTTTTACAGTTAAGCGAGAACACATCAGTCTAAAGCAAGTCCAATATACAGTATACATATTTTAAATATGCGTGATTTGTCGTACAATACATTAGTTTATTGTAGTGTACTGACACTGTTTTTTTTTCCCAAAATGTAAACAGTTTACTATTAATATACTGATCTGGATTCAAGTCACACTTCTGTCAAGTGTTGACAGTTGTTTTGCATCCTTTTGATAGAGTAGCTCAGTATTTTTAAGGCCTTCTGGCATGTCTGTAGCACACTTTTTACACTGTTCAACTTTGTAATACAGTACTGTATTTGAATAAAATAGTAGTGCATGTTTTAATATAAGAGCTTTGTTCGGAACTGTTTGCAGGTTAAAGTTAAAAGAAATGGACCAAAATTCGGGAGTGGTTAATGGAGAAAAAAAAGGGTTTGCTTCGAGACTGGAAGGTCACAGGTTTAAGGGCCACTGTGGAACAGAAATATGAACTGACGAGACTGTCGAGAGGTCGGTTTGCTTGCTGGAAACTGTTGAAAACTGTTGCTGAACTTGCGCATTTGTGCCACGGTCCATTTGCTTGTTCCATCACTTCTATTCTGACATTGTGAAATTGTTCCAGTTTTATTTGGAGATTTTGTAATTATATATTTTGTGCCAAGATTTCACAAGAGTAACGACTGCATGAATGAAATGGCACGCCTCTATTACGCACATGTATGTACTTGTAGTTGCGTGCGTGGTTTCACTTTTTAGTCCTTCTATTTCAGATATATAATGAATTGTTCTGGTTCTCATGAAGAATCTTCGAGGAGCGGTCGCATTACAGTCATTCTATGACTGCTACATTGCATACATGCGTGCGTGTGTGGTGGTCTGTGCATGGAATAATCGTGCCAAAAGAGGGGAAGCATATCGGCTATTGGCCTAGTGTCAGTACATCCTAACTCAACAATACATCGGCAATAAATGGACACGACTTGATTGAGCACATGTTAATGTTTCAATGTGTAAGCCGATAACTTCTTTTTACACTTTTACAGTCATTAAGTAGCATTGGTTCTGTTTACTGTTTATGATAATCTTACAGGGCGAAAAAACACTACTCGGAATCATGAGAAAACCAGGCTGTCTACACTGGAAATATCTCCCTAATGGGGTTCCCATCAACCTGTATTGTTTCAATTATCATTTTTTGTCTTCCTCTTCATCCAGCTAAAAATGTCCTGCCGAGTGTAGCATGCAAATAATCTCCTCCTTTCTCGCCTGTTATCAGCAGCAGCAACAGCGAGCCATCAGAGGGAGGGACCGCCCGTTGCACTACATGTTCTTCCTCCGAGCCCTGCGAAGGGTCAAAGTTTGCAACCAACAATATACAGAAAGTAGCGTCAAGAAATCCAATAGAAAGGATTAGCAATCTGAAGTCTGTTTTTTGTTGTCTCTTTCAAGACAATGGCTCCGTTGCTGGGATACACTCTTTTTGCTCTGCTGGCGTTCTGCTTTACGGTACGTATGAGAGCGCTAAAAGTTGTTCTTGTGGCGAGTAACGGACCTTCCTCAGGTGTGGCTCCAGACTTCTGAGGCTTCCATGTTGAGGAACGCTAACGCGTCAGTTATATCCAAGTGGAGCGAATCCCTTTGGAATCGTTCCCTTGTTTATTTATGATCGCGGGGTTTTTTTAACTGCCCAACTAAAGGGCAAAACTCAACCGAGTGACGAACTTCATCGTAAATAACACAATCTGATATGGTCCAAAATTGGGTCTTTGGAACGATAACAATGATCAATTAGTATTGCAGTGGTTGTTGTGGTTTGCATTGTGCACAGCTGCTCTGCATCTGGCTGTTTTTCATTATTCACGGAGCTCACAAATTATTCGTGCTCTAGTCTCTGTGGAGCACAGCAGAGATTTAGATTTTTTTGAAACTCATATTTAATTTTTTTGAAATTCCTTTATTTCAATTTTTAAGGGTGTATTCACACCACTTCATATCATATTATTCTAATCATGTTTCAATTTATTTCCATTAAAGTAATATTGGTTGTGACTAAGAAAGAAACCCGAAGAGGATGAGAGCACACTGAAATGGACTTGTCAAAATTTATTCCCATTTTTAGGTTAAAAATTCAGATCTGTTTTTTTATATCAAAGAGGGCTGCATTTTATTTTAATTTAACACAAATACAGGAAGCGCCCAGGCATTGGGAAGCAGCCAACATACCTCTGTGTGTTGTATTCTGGTAGAATAAAAAAAAAAGGATTACAACTTTTCAAAGTTTACAAGCTGGGTAATGTATTGTGGCGCCAGTCTATTTTTCTGTAGTGGAAAGGAGGGCAAAATGGCTCTTTTGAGAGTAAAGTTTGGACAAGACAATGTTAACTACTGATTAACCCCTTATTTATATTTTTGTTCAGTTTAAATAGCACACTAACACAAATTGATACACACGATGACATACAAATAATGTTCCCCTTTTTTCTGGTGTTTATCTGCAGCTTGAGCCAGTGCAGGCAGAAGGAAATGAGCTGCACAGGCAGAAGAGAGACTGGATCCGGTATCCGAGGCCTTTGAAGGAGAATAATGACTACACCGGAATTGAAATTGCTAGAGTATGGACAGTATCCTTATTTGTGACACAAACTCACTAAGAAATAGCAAACGACAAGCACAAACACAGTCTTATCTGGTGATATCTTGAAGTAGACCTATAGCGTGAAATTCTGCATTGTTTTTGGATCGCAACTAAACAGATGTGTGGAATGAGAGCAACACACATGTTTGCACACTTTCAATTCCATCATGAGTCAGTTCAGAGGATGACAAACAACACTTCTGGCACACAATTAGATCTGCTGGATCTGGTAGTTTACATTAAAACGCTGAATCATCTTATTAACTGTACCTTAAACTATGCATTTAAAATCATGTTATTATATATTTTCACATCAAGGGAATAGAGTCTATAATTGCCATGGTAACACTAAGTACCTTAACTATAAGGCTATATCGTAACACTTTACATATAAGCATTATTGGTGGACTAGCGCTGGGTTGTGTTAGCATTAGCATTGGTGCTATTGTGACAATAGTTGTACCTTAAACTTATCAACGAGAACAGTGACTGCCAAGCTAACCTTAAATTACCAACTTTAGTGATAAGGAATTTTGGGGGACCAGCCTGGACACAACTGTTCAGGTTGTTCAGCGTTACGAACCCAGAAAAAGTGTACAGGACTTTAATTTGGGGTTTTGCATGGTAGACATAGTACAGTGAAACATTGAATCATCTTAAAGCCACCATATGTAATACGTGTACCGTACTATAACCACATTAAATGTTATATTTTCCTCATGTAAAGGAGAGTTGTGAGCGTTGTAACCCTTAATTATTTGCTTTTGTGATAAGGAACATAGGTGGCCCAGTCTGGACACAACTTGGTCTGGTTTTAATGCTAGTGTTAGTGCTTGTGCTACTGTTCGGCATTGTGAACCCCCCCCCCAGAAAAGGGTACAGAAATTTGATCTGGATGGTTCTGATCTTTTTGACAGTATACATTGAATAATTTTTAAAGCCACCAAATGTAATAAGTGTTCCATAACCATGACATATTTTGGTCATATAGGAGAATAATGAGCCATAATAACACTTTATTACCTTCTTTAGTGATGGTGATATTTGGCGGACCAGCCTGGACACATTTTGGAATGTGTTAGCATTAGCACACACCACCAAATATTCAGTTGTATTAAATCTGTTGTGTTTTCATGTCAGACAAATTATTCTGTGTTTGTGTTTCAGATTCGTTCAGATAAAGAGAACTTCACAAAGATCATCTATTCGCTCAGTGGGCCTGGTGTGGACATGCCCCCTGTAAACAGATTTTGGATTGACCCCGCAACTGGCTCTGTGAAAGTCAATACCATTTTGGACCGAGAGGAGATCGCCTTTTATGATGTAAGATTACTACTTTAAAGCCAAACCAGTAAAATTTTTCAACTCTTGTCGTCTTCTCTTTTTGTTTTAGTTAAAAGGAATGGCAAAATTAATGGATGGCACGACTGCTGAGAAGGATTTAGACCTAAGAATTGCTGTTCTGGATGAAAATGACTGCATACCTGTAATTAAAGCAGCCCAAGTGGGATCTGTCAATGAATCTAGTGCCATCGGTAATGGAAGAAGTCTGCATTTCAAACACCCTTCCTGTGCATGTACAGTATGAATTTACTCCACATGGGGTGTTTTACAGGCACGGTGGTCATGAAGGTGATTGCAACCGACGCTGATGACGAGAACTCGATCAACTCCAAGATTGCCTACAGGATTGTGGAGACAAGAAGCAGCGCCGGCATGTTTTCCATCAACTCTCAAAGTGGAGAGGTCTCGGTTCAACGGAACACCCTCGATAGGGAGGTGAGGCACTAATAACTTCTCCCTAAGCCAGTCAGAGCGTTTCTTCCTGTCAGTTTAAGACATTGGTGACCATATTCAGGTCAATACAGTGGTTGTGTGACAATAACTGCTTTCAACACAACACAATGGGAGAAGTGAGTACCAGGTATTATGCTTCATGCCCGAAAATTTCCAGGTTGACTTCATTCCACCATTCCAAGTCCATGCCGTTCATACAGGACAGCAACACCGACAAAACGCGGAAAAATGGCGTTCATAATGTCAATCCATGTATCTGCTTTGTCCTTTTAGGCAAAAGATACATACAAGGTGATTATAAGTGCGTCTGACTTAAATGGACAACCTAGAGGAAATACAGGAACCGGAGCAATTGAGATCAAAATCCTGGACATAAATGACAATGTTCCCACTCTGGAAAAAGAATCGGTATGTCAAGGTTTCTGTTGGTTTTGAAATGGTTCCCTCTCTGTATTGGAGGTTATGTTGCTGTTGTGTGCAGTATGAGGGCAGCGTGGAGGAGAACACCATCAACGTAGAAGTCATGCGGATAAAGGCGGTGGACTTGGATTTGATTTACACTGACAACTGGCTGGCTGTTTTTGAAATCATCTCAGGAAACGAAGGAGGCTATTTTACCATCACTACGGACCCCAAGACCAACGAGGGACGTGTCATGATTCTGAGGGTAAGCAAGGATTGAAGGATTATTCAAGCGAGAAACTGCAAATCTTCACTTTGAATTGTCTTTCACTTTCACAGGAGCTGGACTATGAGGAAATTAAGACGCTCAATTTGGAAGTCGTCGTTTCCAACAAAGCAAAGTATAATTTTGGAAGCACAAGCACAGGTTCCATAACTGTAAAATCCTACCCCGTGAAGATCAATGTGGTCAATCAGAAGGAGGGTCCTCGTTTCCAGCCCACTGTCAAAGTGGTGACTCTGTCCGAGGATCACACATCTATTCATATAAACAAAGTCATCACCACCTATGCCGCCATTGACAGTGACACACTACAGATTGCGACCAACGTAAGGTATGGCTGACCATCAGATGTCCTTTTAGATTTATACCTGCTTATTGTGGGGAGGCTTTAAAAAAGGAATTTTGTATTTTTTTTAGGTATGCTAAAATCCGTGATGATGACAACTGGTTGATCATTGACGAAAAAACAGCTGAAATTAGGCTGAATAAACTACCTGATCGAGAGTCCAAGTTCTTGATCAATGGAACATATTATGCCAAAATTATATGCATTAGTAATGGTGAGTAGGAGATCATGTGTTTTTGCCCCTGTGTATTGTGTTGACCGTACTGTTTGTGTTTTATTGGCTTTTAGAGCTTCATTCAAAGACTGCTACAGGGACCATTGCTATTCAGGTGGAGGACTACAACGACCACTGCCCAAAAGTGACAGCGACAAGTCACACCATGTGCTACGGTGATAATGTCATCTATGTCACCGCCGTGGACAAAGACGAATTCCCCAATTCGTCCCCGTTTGAGTTCACTGTGATTTCCGGGAACGGCAAAGGGAGGTGGACAGTGGAGCATCTTAATGGTAAGACGGTGTGCGTTTTAAAGGGGACATATTATAGAAAACCTTTTGCTTGTTTTAAAGGGGACATATTATAGAAAACCTTTTGCTTGTATACACATATTTGGATCTCTGGAGAAGCTCAGAAACAGATTCTGGATTGACCCCTCAACTGGCTCTGTGAAAGTCAATACCATTTTGGACTGAGAGGAGATCGCAAATGCTGAAGCAAACATTAAAAATAAAAAAAATAAAAAAGTTGACCACAAACAAAATAAGAAATTATCAAAACATGCATCACATTACTAGACTTAACACAAGGGACTAAACTACATTTTATGCAACAATGTAGATAAAACATGTAATACATAAAATTACACCTACAACTAAAATTACAATACATTACTTTTTTAAAATATTTTCAAAATGATTGCAATGAAGACATTAACTTGTGAATGTATGGGCCCCTGCCAATCTTGCATGGAAGTATGAAGTGAATTGGGACTGTGTATACAGTATGTGCATATTTCACTTTAAAAAGCTGCGTAATAGTCTTATATTAGATAATGGTGGACATGTGGATTAACAATTGTCTGTCTTTGTTTATCCACAGAGATGCAACTTACACGATTAACCGATTAACGACTAACGTTAAAAGACTAATACACTTGCCTGAAAAACGCTAGAATGTTCTCCTTGACGGACCCTGACAGCATGGCACTAAAGTGTAGTGTTATATTGTTTTACAAAGTCAAAGCTTACCATGGTGTAAAAAATGTAGTTTGTTTTGCGGTTCCTCTCGTCGCCTCTGCTGCAGCTGAGAGAATAGACAGGTACAGCTGCGTGTGCTTTTGTGTGAGTGGGCGGGGCCAGGCACTCGGGCAGGGAGCAGCGCAGACCTGCCATTTTCCATTACCTGCCATTTGTGAGAGTGATATAAAATGAAAAACGAAAAATGCCACGAAAAATATCTTGCAGGGGCAGCACGTTAAAAAGCTTTAATTTAATACGGCATTTCAAGAACCAACACTTGACGGAGTATGGTGAGTTTTTGAGGCTCACGGTGCAGCATCAGTCAAACGGCAGCTAACACAACCAATGCTGTACACTCAACAGATAACCCGAAAAATAATTGCATTAATAGGACTAGATGATCAGGCTTTCTTAGTGGTGGACGACACTAGTTTTGCCAACTGCTCTCTCACTTGCTTCTGGAAATCCTGCTACAGCTCCACCAATGTACTCTTACACCCAAAGCCTCCTTAAAGAAGTCGTATCATCCTCTGTTTCACCAGTGATATATATATATGTTTGCATGAAGAAGTAACTAAAATATGTTTTTGTCTTAATTAAGGTGATTTTATGGTTCCTTTTTTATCTCATATAGCCAAGAGCAGGGGTGCAGCCAGAAATTCTGGGCCCCATGAAAAACAAAAATCACTTTGGCCCACCCTTTTTATTTTTTGAATAATTAGCTATTTTTGGGCAGTCAGTGACCTTGGAATTGTCCTAACTTTCCCCCCATATACGGCACACCTGGCCGATAGCATCTATCATAAATACATTTTAAAATTTACAGTTACAGGATTGGTATCAGCTGATTTCACTCACGGATGATTGGTATCGGAATCGGCAGCATAAAACCCTGATCAGAGCATCCCTGCTCTAATGTCTTGATTTCAGGGCTAATCTTCTTCTTTCCCTCGATGTAGCAATAAGACTTGGCATGTTCACTCACGGTTCGCTTGTCCCTTAAAGGGCCTGCCTGACTGCTACTGCAGTAGTGGGAGGCGGGGTAAGCAGTGTTTCATTTGCATGTGAACCTTCTGCTCTGAACAGGGTTGTAAAGAGGCAATTTTAAGTGTGCTGTTGTTCTGCTCAGCCCTTTTGGCAGAGCGGGGGTTCTTTAATTCCTTCAACAAGCATCAATCCAGTATCTGAGTCAAGAAGTCGGTTTAACAATTTTTCCCATTTGGAATAAATACAGGCAATTGCAATGCCAGCGCTGGAGAAAACGGTCAGCCAATGTCCGGGGTCCAAACAATCTCTAAAGTGAAACTGAGCTCCTCTTCCTCATATACCTGCTGTGGAGGCAGTCCCAGTGATAAGGAAACTTCCCATTAACTGTTTGTTGGAGTATTGGTCTGATGTGGTTTCAACCTATCTTGGCTAGGTGGCTGGGCGTCTCAGCCAGGAGACAGAAGGCTGACTCATAATGAAACGTTATCTCTCTGCTGTACATAAGCACATACAGTACATGTTGCAATACCCATCCAGAACAAAGTGGAAAATATTCCTAACATTCCTAACGCTGTAATTCTTGATCATTGGCAACAACTAGGAACTGTTTTAATCTGTGAAAAAAGCATAAAGTCTCTTTTAAAATGTGCTCATGATCTTTCGTCAGGCACAACAGCCCTTCTGCGAGACCAAGCCTTCCTGTGGCCAGGGTTTTACCAAGTGGCCGTAGAGGTCAAGGACCAGCAGGGAAAGTCATGTGCCGACATTCAGATGCTCGACATCACCGTGTGCACATGCCATGAAAGCACTAAAACCTGCCTGGACCGCAGCACAAAGCATTCCAGTTTTAGTGTCGCAGGAATTCTTCTTTTGCTGCTGGGCTTACTGCTGCTGCTGTGTGAGTACTTTAACTTATTTTGCTTTTAACCTAGAGGATTTTTTTTGTTGTCCTTAAAGACGTTGTTTTTTTTCAGTGGTGCCTCTCCTGCTGATGTTCTGCCTGTGTGGAGGAGCTGGAGGAGACTTCAAAGCCATTCCTTTTGATACAAAACAGCAGCTCATATCCTACCACACTGAGGGCCAAGGAGAAGATAGGGTATTTGAATTGACCTGTTATATAGCCAAATATCCAATTTTTAAAAAGTTTAATGTCTGACAGGTGCTTGCTTTTCTCTAACAGGACGTTCCTCTTATCCATACACCAGATGGTGGAACAGTGACTATCACTAAAGACATCAACACCTACGAAGGAAAAGGATACCTTGGGGGACTGGCAGAATTGGGAGGGGCTGCAGGCGGTGCAGTAGCCCTGAATGCCCATAATAATTCATTTTTAACAAGTGAGAATGTGCACCAGTACAACGAATACAGCCAATCTAATGGGCAAGCAAGGATGGGCTACATAGACGGGGGGATGATGACTGGACAAGAACAGTACCGAGGTGGCCCCTATGATGGCTTGGCTCTGTCTGATCACTTCTTGGAGGAATACTATTCAAGTGTGAGTATTTAACTTATAAACTCTTCTCATTTCAAAACAATTATTCCCATGGGAAATAAACCAATTTATTGATTATTATCATAAAAACCTTTATTGCAACACATAACAAATTCACAATCTTAATGGTTATACTCACATAAAGAGAACTGTAACTGCTCAACTGTAATGCTCAGGCTACGGGATCACTGCAGGCTACCGAGCTAACTGGTTAGCCTCTCCAATTTAGTTATTCTACACTTAAGAAAGTTTTTCAAATGGATTGCGGAAGACGGACAAAATAAGCAGCCAAAACCTTACTACTCCCGCACGGAATGGGGGGAAAACTAGGAGGAGAACTCTGTCTTGTCCAATATTCCATGGCTGACTACATGAAGTTTGAAGGTAATTTAATCTACTGTCATGTAACATTACTTACGCCTAGTGGCCAGAATACTACATATAACTTGTTTTTCAATTTTTTTTCACTAATAATAGTTCATACTCAACCACGAAACAGTTAGTTAGTTAGTTAATAATTAATACATTTTTGAAAAAACGAGTGAGGGGGCAACCGCGATGTAGCGAGGCTTGACTGTACAACCTTTGGACCCACATGCCTTAAATGCCCATTGAGCTCTTGATGGTGTGAACTCTTTGATTTCACTTTTGAGAATTACCTTTGTACAAAATTTGAGTTGAACTCCAAACTTCTTCAGGGGCGGTTCCACAGTAGAACATCAATAGTTTCACAGTCCAGCAGTTAAAGTTCAATCGATGAATAAATGATGGCTGTAATTCCTTGCAGAAAGCCAGCTATGCTGCCCAGCAGTCCCAACAAAAGGACGCCGTGCTGGTCTACGACTACGAGGGCAAGGAGTCTCTGGCAGGTTCTGTAGGCTGCTGCAGCCTCTTGGAGAACGATAACGACCTCTCATTCCTCGATGACCTTGGGCCTAAATTTAAAACGCTCGCTGAGATTTGCCAGGGGTCCACCGTGATGGTGGAGTGTGGAAAAGATGCTGTCTTTCCACCACCTGCCAGGCCAGTATCTCCTGTCAGGCCCTCTCTTGACACCCATGTCCATACTCACACTGAAACCATTAAGGGCAGAGATCGTGTTCACATTGACGGCATCAGCACATCCAATGTAACATCTGGAATGTCCACCCTTGTCCAAGAGGGGCAGATGTCCAGTACAGGCCAGGGGTCAGCCACACTCTCTAGGGTGCACGTCCAGGACAACATTTTTATACCCAATCAACCCCTCGTGATGCAACAGCCTGCATTGTACTATGCTGCCACACCCATGTATGTTGTGGAGCCCAAGCCCCAAATGGTACTTGTTGCAGGACAGCAGGGAATAGGTCAAGCTGGTCAGGTTGGACTAACACAAAGCCTGGTTCAAGTTAGTGGCCTGCAAGGGTCTCAAGGTATGGTGCTGGTCGATGGGCAAGCAGGGCAGGTGGCACAAGGAACCTTACCTAGACAAGTCCTGCTGGTAGAGAGCGGGTCTTCAGGTGAAGGTACACAGGTGGCCATTGTCCAGACAGGTCAGGTATCTAGTCAGCAAGGATTGGAGGTCAGGGGTCAAAGTGTGCAGGCCAAGAGTTTTTCACTGGCTTCTCAAGATTCCAGAGGGTCAAAGGAGGACTTTGTGCTAAAAGCCACACCCAAGTCCCAAGGCAGCCAGAGAGTTGTTGTTCAACGCAAAAAGGTCTCAGTCACAGAGAGGAATATAGAATCTAGTTCTAGAGCTTAGAGGGAACATTTGAAACATATGTGTGTGTGTGTGTGTGTGGGTGGGTGTGTGGGTGGGTGTGTGTGTGTATATATATATATATATATATATATATATATATATATATATATGCAGTATATGTACATATATGCATATATGCAGTATATGTACAGTATATATACTGTATAGTATATCTCTTTTTCCATGCAAGAAGATAATTACACAAACAAGAATCCTTTACTGTCCCAAAAGGGCGTATACAAGTACACACTTGTACAATTATCCTATGGACATCACCACCACCTTTGATGCTGTCCCAACTTTTATATTGGTGGTTGTGGTGATCACCAAGTCAAGTTCTTAGAGCTGGAGATACCGATTAAGAAAGGCATTGTATTGATTGAGCATTTTACATATTCAGAGGGAAATTTGCTTGGGGTGGGAATCAAAGATGAACTCGCATTATTAAGATATTCTGACAAAAATAACATAATCCTACAATGCAGCAAGAAAGCCAGCTTGATATATAGCTGAAGAAAAACCTGCTGTTAGTCTTCTTGCATTAAACATGCACAAAAAGAGATACTGTATGTAAATACACGAGTACACTTTTCTTTCACAATTTTACCATACAAATATGGTGTATTATGTCAAATTAAAAAAAAAATTTCTCCCAAGAAAAAAAGGAAAATAAACATTAGTTGCTCCCCAACCTTTTCAGCTCAAGACCCAAGCTTTTGAAAGTACTCATAGATGTTTTACAGAATCACATTACAAAGTTGAAGACAGGACATAATTCGTAGTTACAATTTAGCACGCAGTAAAAAGTGCTGAATTAGAATTTCGATAAAACCAAACTGAAAAATCACTTCAAAAAGTTTGGGATATGACTTGGAGGATTGAAAGTGGATTTAAAACAGGTGGTAATGAAAGAATACCACATACCATTGACATATACTGTACATAAACTAATGTTAAAATGTAGTATTGACTCGGACATAAGGCGACCCTTCTCTTCACACTGGTGTGTGTGAGTGACCGGGAGAAAAGCTCTGACTCACTTGGGAAAAATTGTTTAGCACCTGTTGGTTTGCATATATAAATGTGTAGACCCACAAATACAGTCCAGGGCGTCTTCTTCGGAGTCTTTTTGTCTTATATTTGGGTCAATGCAGTACATAAAAGACAAGAATGTACTACTACAAGCTTGCATGCTTGCTGGATGATCAATAAAGAGTAATACTGTTTTTTTGGTGTATGGACATTGTTGATGTTTTTACTGTGTTTACTAAAACAATACTGTAATTAGACCTGCAGTCCAAGCTTCAGCTTTACAGTGTCAGCTTAAAAAGCAAAAGTTAGTTTATTTTTAGAACAAAGTTTCTGTTTTTCATGTTATTGTGACAAATGAGCAGTTTGTCTGTTGAAATATTTGAACTTATGGGATGCCAGGAAAAGTTGACCTTGAAAGTCTTGAGCTTTAGTTACAGTGCAACTAATCAGGAAGTGCTGCTGCTTCCTGTGAAATCTACTGTATTGTAACAAGCAAAAGCACCGTTTTAACCCTGCAAGACCTGCCATTTTCTGATGTGGTGTTTGTAGTCGTCAAAACTGCTGTACAAGAGTTGTGTGTGGTTGAGTATTTTTTCCGGGCTTTGCTTTTGATACACTGATATTTCCCATGTAAAAAGTTCTAACCTTGTGAATGTATCACATGTATTGCATTATTTTGCTGCTGTAATAAAATGAAATAGACCGCACACTGTCGTCTTCACCCTATTTGTAACCACTGTGCTTATGTGTGTTGTAAAGTTCTAAAACAGAAGACAGAAAATGGCAAATCGGGTTCCCCTCACAGCTTAGTGGTTTGCAAAGAGCCTAAGAACTGCTTGAAATGAAATTTGACCTGTGGAAAGACACCTTCATCAACATCAACAAGCCACAACTTACACTGTTTGCATTGTTTCTATTCAAGAGTTAATAAATACAGGACACGACTGTTGTTTCATCAGTCACCATCAACACCAGTAACTTGACAGATCTTTTTTTTTTTTTTAAAGTGACACGTAATATTCTTAACCGTCATACAACATTAGGTAGCAATAAACCAACACAATGGGAATCATTTAAATGGCTCAATACAGCTAGTTTTTACCTTGTTGTTCATTTCTGCCATTTTTTTAACCAAAAAAGTCACTTGCATGCATATACATGTATAAATGTACTGTATATGTATATGTATTTACACATATATATACAGTATATATATATACATATACTGTATATGTACAGTCAAACCTGTCTTAGCGGCCACCTTTATAGAAGGGCCACCTGCCTATAGCAGCCACTGAAAAATCCCCCCCAGCAAATTTACATGTTATAGACCCTGTGTATAGCAGTCACCTGTCCAACGCAGCCAGCAGCCACCCATTTTGTCTCCCTTGGTCAATATCTGACTGCATATAGCAGCCAAATTACCAACTCAAGTAGAAGCTTCATGCACGAAAAAGTTTTGTTTTTCAATCAATGAAGGCGTCATGTGGAGACTTTAATTACTGAGTCCTAGCTCAGTCACAATCATTCACAAGATCCACACAAACTGTCAGTTGTTCCACATAAAAAAGGCATCTTTTTTTGAGCTTGCTATTTCCTGGTCAAACATGTAACTTTAAGAACATTTGCACCAAAACATTACCGCAAAGTAGGCTGGGAACAGGACGTGCTCCCAGCGACACTACAATAAAAAACAAACATATGCTAGCATGCATGCGGCAGCGGGAGCAAAACTGAGTTTGGTTGTACTTAACTGAAGTATTTTATCAGTTATCAGTTATTATTAAGCCTCTAGCTTCCTTTTAGTAAGTAAAAACCTTGGCTATGATTGCACTACATTGTCATGTAGACCTACAAAGTACACTTGGAAGAACAAGAGGTGAATAAATGTATTGCATCTGATGTGAAACTGATAAGGGGTAGGATTAAATAAGCTTTGCTTCTTCCTACTCCTTTTTGGACATGCAAAATTGTGAATTGTACTATGTGATGTGCTACTGTTTGACTCATGCATGTTCAGGATTAAAACCATGAACCATGATAATAACAAGCCTAGTAGTGCTGTACAACTTTTATCAGCAGTCCGCAGTGCCCTCTACTGGTCAACATTATTATTATTATTTTTTCCCTTTTTTTTCTTTTTTTTCCTCTACTGGTCAACATTCAAACTGGACGCCAACCTGTCTATAAAGGCCACCTGTCTATAGCGGCCACTTTTGCAGACTTCCTCTAGTGGCCGCTATAGACAAGTTTGACTGTATATAGATACAGTATATATATGGTTATATAGGCTAGCGTCAATTCATTCAAGAAGGTCTGACTCTAACCAAAGCCGTTAACACTAACCAATTTAATTTAAATCCAAATAATCCATTCCAGAAAGTCAATTTTTTAACACAAAAACGTTTTCACAGTTTTACAAGTACAGTTTGACATGCAGAAAACATTTAAAAATGCATATAAATACACATGAAATGTCGAATGAAAGGGATAGATGTACATTTAAGGTTACTTTTACCTTCATTGAAGATGTGAATGTTCCCAAAGACACAATGTGGCAGTGAGATCAACACGTTCCTCTTCAACACCACTTTCCTGTATTGTTATTTCTTGGATTTGGTAGTGATTCCCACCTCTTTGAGAACGTAACCTTAAATGTTCTTTTATCCCTTTCATTCGTCATATTTATGCATTTAGAATTGTTTTATGCATGTAAAACTATAATTACAAAACTATAAAAACTGTTTTGTTTAAACATTTTTGAGATTCAGCCGCTAATGACATCATAGACACAGCTGGCTTCCGATTGTGGTTGCCATTTTGTTAGCAAGCGCAGGATGCTAAAAAGGACATTTGTGATAAAAATACATTAAGAACACAAGTGGACTCACACAATGTATTAATAACGCGTGCCATACTGTACGCTAATCTGAAAATGCATGCTAATTTTGGTGTAAATTTTAAATCTTAAAGGAAAACTGCACATTTTTGGCAATTTTGCCCATCATCCATAATCCTTATGTGAGGCATGAACACATATGTCTTTCTCTTTTCTGTGCGTTCTAAGGATATAAAAACAGCTCAAATAAACGCAGTAAATAATGTACTGGGCTATAATGGCAAACACTTATTCCGCTTATAAAGAAAGTCTTCTGAAAAAAACTAAAAGCTCCAATAATGGTCCATTTACATATAATGTGACGTGCATATTAACTAAGCTACAGCGACATTGTTATTATTATTAGCATTACGCGTTACACCGATCAAACTACGTTACTGGCATATTGACAACTTGCCACACCACGCCGGCTAGCGACTAGCCGGCTAGCGACTAGCCGGCTAGCGACTAGCCGGCTAGCGACTAGCCGGCTAGCGACTAGCCGGCTAGCGACTAGCCGGCTAGCAACTAGCTTCACCACACACTCAATGCCTCAGGCCACTACCAAAAGGTAACGCTACATATTGGAGCTGCCGCTACTGTTGCTGTGTTTTTGTTTTTGAGTTTCTAAAAGTTAATGCTAGGTGTAGGCGTTCATTTCTATGCTGCTATGTGAAATCAAAGCGCCCGGGAAGGAAGTGCTTAAGGACAAAAATACACCAAAATACTGTAAGTACTACATGTTATCATGAATGTACCTGTTACGACATTCTCACAGCATGTACATAAAACCATAAAACCTGGTTGGAGGTTTTTGGAGGTGTTTTAATAGTGAGCATTGTAGGCGGCATAGGTGTATTCCATTACATACATTATTTCCTTCTTCTTTTTAGCTGTTTTTATACCTTTAGAATGCACAGAAAAGAGGAAGACATGTGTTCATGTCTCACATAAGGATTATGTGAGACAAAATTCCCCAAAAATGCAGTTTTCCTTTAAGCATTTCCTTTAAAACATGCTAACCGCTATATATGCTATATATAATAGCAAGTGTTGAGACTGCGCCTTCTCCTTTCGGAGAGTATTAGTAAATAAGTATTGCACATGAGGTACGCTGATGATGGCACTCCTTACTGAAGTTCTGAGCAACTTTAGAAGAACATAAGTCAAATTCCCAAATTGTCCAACCTCGCTGCAAGCTTGACCTCCTGACTGACGTCGTGTTTCTGTTTTCTTATCATTGCTGAGAAACACACAACCCCCTCCGCACTGCTGTTGTCTCACTTACACTGACGTATTCATTGACCCGTCGCCGTGACTCATAAAACTGTCGAAAACAATTCCGCTTTCCAGCTTCCACTGAAATTCAAATATCATTCTTGCCAAACTGTTGCTCAAATATACAAATATGCGCACGTCAGTTACTTACATGCTGATGTAAGCCTCTTCTGTCTCCTTTTGTTACTCGTTTTTTTTATTAGTGCTGTGTAATCTAAGCAACCGATTCCCAGTAAATACCAGCATACCCCTGCAACCCTAGTGAGGATAAGCGGCATAGAAGATGGATGGTGGAAACAACCACTAACAAGATCATTTTATCTTTAGCCTCATTACCTAAAAAAGCTTGTTACATGAGTCCTTCCCCCTCCAGCTTCACCGCTAATTGTAATGTTGTATGTGTGTGTGTGTGTGTGTGTGTGTTTGTGTGAGGTTATCTGTCATGTCACGTCCATGCAGATGTTTCCATAATGAGGTATTCCTGCCAGACCTGAGGTGTGGCCTCATACACTTAAACAGTCTGCAGTCATTGTTAGACGGATCAGGTCTGTGTCATCATGGCAGCAGATACTCCCAGAGAACAGTGATTCATGACTTCATGATGCTTTTTTCAGCTGGATTGTCTACTGTTGCACCTCACTAAACGTCCTTGTTACTCGCAATATGAATCGATACAAATGATTCAACGCTCATTGTGAATTACATTTATTTTCAAAATCTACAAACAGTATAGTATAATATCAGTTGGTTTCGGTTTTTTGTTTTTTTTATTTCAAACTTAAGTAAATTTGCAAGCTTAAAAATGAAATATAATTTACAATGAGACACTCTGAGTGCAACAAAACTTTCTGAGAGTATCAATATGTTTCACTATCGTATTTAGGTATATGTGGGATTTTTTTACCTAAAACCCCGCTGATTTTATAATTTTGTATTGTATTTGATTTGATTGTTTTATTATAGCATAACTGTATTTATTATATAATGTATTTATAGAATATTTGTATTACATTCAATTCAATTTTACTGTATATGCAGTGCTTAATTTTTATTTTATTTTTTATTATATTCAATTTTGTTCTATTTTACTTCACTACTTTTGATTTAAAGGGCCTCTAGTATTAATTTTGAGGTTATATATTTTTTACTTTATTTGTATTATATTTTATTTCATGTATGTCACTTTTAAACCCCCCTGAGAGTGTCTATGTGTATTTACTTGTATTATTTATTATTGTATTATTTTATTATTTACTGTATTTATTTAATTGTAATGATTATTATTTATGTATTTTTTTTATTATTTATCTTATTCGATTTTTATTCTGTTTTACCATATTATTTGTTATTAGTCACCTCTTATGCATTATGCATTGGGGTCTCTGGCACAGCTCTACAGTGGTTCACTTCTTACATATCCAATCTTCATGGTCACCAATCATTCACGGTGTACCCCAAGGTTCAGTCCTCGGTCTCCTACTTTTTACAATATCTTCTTCCCCTTTTTATTGTTGCGCTGATGACACTCAAATCTACAGTATCTTGAAACCAAGTCCTCCTCAACATCACCACCTACTGTCCTTACAGACCAGACTGCCTCCAGGCCATCACTATCTGGATGTCCACCAATATCCTAAAACTCAACAGCAATAAAAGTGAAGTTCTTCTCGTAGGCTCTAAGTCAACGCTCTCCAAGGCCCGTTCCCTCAATATTGAAATCGATCGCTGTTTATTTCCAACTGTTTCTCAAGTTAAGAGCCTGGAGTCATCCTTGACAGCACACCATCATCAAATCCCACATTAATAAGATTTCATGCACAGCGTTTTCCCATCTTCGCAACTCCCTCACCCATCAACTTCAGCTTATTCAAAACCAGACGAATTACCAACACTAAATACGCTGATCACATCACACCACTCTCTAAGCTCCAGTGGCGTCCTGTCCAACAACGCATTCAATATAAACTCCTCCTCATAACCTTCAAAGCACTCGGTAGCCAGGCGCCCCCGTACTTGCATGGCTTGATCTCCCCCCGCATCCCGCCCCGCTCACTCCGCTCATCATCCACTGCCCTGCTCACGACTACTCGTTTCAAGATGACTACATTCGGTGTTCAGGCTTTCAGCTGCTCATCCATCTGGACTCAACATTTTGAAATAACAACTTGAAACACACTTGTTCAAAACTGCTTATCCCTCTTGGCCTTGGATTTTTAGTATTGAATCGCTGGCTATTCCTCCTTTGTATTATTATTTTTATTGGATGCTCTGTTGTGATTATTTTATTGCGTGTAAGGTGACCTCGGGTGTTTTGAAAGGCGCCAACAAATAAAATGTATTGTTTTTATTATAGGCCCTCTGACAGTATCCTTTTTGAAATGTTGTATTTTATTTCATTTTATATGTATTTTTATTTATTTAGTTTTTTTAATTTATTTTTTTAATTTATTTTTTTAAATGTATTATTATTATAGGCAGTATCCTTTTTGAAATGTTGTATTTTATTTCATTTGATATGTATTTTTATTTATTTAATTTTTTAAATTATTTTTTTAATTAATTTTTTAAAATTTATTATTATTATAGGCAGTATCCTTTTTGAAATGTTGTATTTTATTTCATTTGATATGTATTTTTATTTATTTTATTTTTTTTAATTATTTTTTTAATTAATTTTTTAAAATGTATTATTATTATAGGCAGTATCCTTTTTGAAATGTTGTATTTCATTTCATTTGATATGTATTTTTATTTATTTTTTTTTTTTTGCTTTATTTATTTCAGTGCATTATTTTGTTTAGTATGCACCTGTTCTGATTTAAAGGCCGTCTGTCAGTGTTTATTAAAATATTTTATTATACTTTATATATACTTATGCAGCACTTTTGATATGAAACCCAATTTCTGTCAATTTATATTTGATTTGATTTGTATTTGATTATTTACATTGCATTTTATTGTATGTTTTGTTTATTTTGTTTATTTTATAGCCAGCACTTTTGATTTAAGCCCCCTTGTGACAATGTCATTTTTTAGTTTTACTTTATTTTATTTTTATTGCCCTTTTGGGTATAATGTTTGTTACATGTTTATATACAAAAAAATACTACAAAGTTCATATGCTGCTTGATTGAAACTTTATTGGAGATTTCTTGCTGCTGAACATTAGATAATGATTTATTGTTTGGATGAGACATTAAGGTGACGTCTTCTTGTCGTCATTTATCTATGCTGCACTGATTGGCTTCTAGTTCGAGAGGCAGTGTTTCCTTAATGGCGGACGTCCTCCTCATCATCCATTTCATCCTCTTCGTACTCGCCCATCTCATCAGCGGTTGCGTCCTGGTACTGCTGGTACTCTGACACCAGGTCGTTCATGTTGCTCTCGGCTTCGGTGAACTCCATCTCGTCCATACCTTCACCTGTGTACCAGTGGAGGAAGGCCTTCCGGCGGAACATGGCGGTGAACTGCTCCGAGATCCTTCTGAAGATCTCCTGGATGGCCGTGCTGTTGCCGATGAAGGTGGCCGACATCTTGAGGCCTCGTGGCGGGATGTCGCAAACAGCCGTCTTGACATTGTTGGGGATCCACTCCACGAAGTAGCTGCTGTTCTTGTTCTGCACGCTCAGCATCTGCTCATCCACCTCCTTCATGGACATGCGCCCGCGGAAGATGGCCGCCACGGTGAGGTAGCGGCCGTGTCGCGGGTCGCAGGCCGCCATCATGTTCTTGGCATCAAACATTTGCTGGGTGAGCTCGGGGACGGAGAGGGCGCGGTATTGCTGGCTCCCCCTGCTGGTGAGTGGGGCAAAGCCCGGCATGAAGAAGTGCAAGCGAGGGAAGGGTACCATGTTGACGGCCAGCTTACGGAGGTCGGCGTTGAGTTGTCCTGGGAAGCGGAGACAGGTAGTGACGCCGCTCATGGTGGCCGACACCAGGTGGTTGAGGTCTCCGTAGGTGGGCGTGGTCAGCTTCAAGGTGCGAAAGCAGATGTCATACAGAGCCTCGTTGTCAATGCTGAAGGACTCGTCGGTGTTCTCCACCAACTGGTGCACAGACAGGGTGGCGTTGTAGGGCTCCACCACCGTGTCGGACACTTTGGGCGAGGGCATGACGCTGAAAGTGTTCATGATGCGGTCCGGGTACTCCTCGCGGATCTTGCTGATCAGCAAGGTGCCCATGCCGGAACCGGTGCCTCCGCCCAGGGAGTGAGTGAGCTGGAAGCCTTGGAGGCAGTCGCAGTTCTCAGACTCCTTCCTCACCACGTCCAGAACGGCGTCCACAAGCTCTGCTCCTTCCGTGTAGTGACCTTTGGCCCAGTTGTTCCCTGCTCCACTCTGGCCTGTGTGACGCATCCAAAGTAGTTAATAGTAGTAGTTTCAGAACGTCGACACCAATGCTCCCTTTCCTCTGCTTGCTACCTACTCAGCTCAGCTCTGTAGTCCTCACTAAAACTAAACACAAGCTACACCATTAGCTTAGCTAGCTCAGAAAATAAATCCCCTTTTTTCTTCAAAAAAAGCTAATAAACGCTTTTTCCTCTGACCGTAACAACTTTATTGACCTCACATTGCCACTTTTTTCTGTTTTGCTCACAAAAATATTTATCAAATGTTTGCACGACCCTATTATTATCGCAGAAAAAAAATAAAAACGACTTTTTTTCTTTGTACTGTTAAAATGTGACTTTTGAAAATATTTTTTTCTTTCAAAAATTCTAACGTTGCTCTTGTTATATTATATCTTTATAACATAATTACTTTCTTATTTTTTGTAATATTAAAAAATTATAGCCCCGCCTAAACACAAAATCACAACTTTTTTCCCCTCAAACAGACGAGTTTTCTCAATATTACGACTTGTTTTCCTTGGAAATATGACTTTTTCCTCATAATATTCCGCCATTGAGTAGAAGCAGCTCCACAAAAGTCAGCTATGAGAACCAACACACTACCAATGGCTCACCACCTAATAGAGCTAATTATTGCGCTCCAGGGAATACGGCGTATAAAGCTTTTTGCCTGCGTCCTGTTGATGAATAATACATGTCTTTGGCCTTGTCGATGGGTGCGGTAGCAGCCCTTCCCTTAGCTTGTGGGGTTTTTATTTTAGTGAGACCACCAGAAGCGCTGACAACATGTCACATATCACCATGCTGAGAATGCATCAGTCCACTGACACAATGCTGAGAGGCTGTACTGGAATCTGCTGGGTGCACTCAGGACACAGTAGGACACGTCACAATTCTCCTCACCAAAGACAAAGTTGTCAGGCCTGAAGAGCTGTCCAAATGGGCCGGAGCGAACTGAATCCATGGTCCCCGGTTCCAGGTCCACCAGAATGGCACGGGGGACAAATTTGCTGTCTTTGGGATGACAAGGGAGATTGTGTCATTCCACAATGAATGAATACATGTCCGAGTCTCTCTCTGACTCTTACATATGAAATGCACTGCTGTTTTTTGAAGCTTGTTCTTGCAGTTGTTTTTTTATTTTCTGCACTCTGCACTCCACTTGGGAGCCAACTCCTCCAGCATAATGCAGTCCTTATTCTAGACCAATGGGCCTTTTAAAGTGCTGAGGTCTGCACAGTCCATTCAAGCAAGGACCCTCCCAAAAACTGCATGTTGCTTTCGACTCTTATCTCTGCACAATGACCTTCCCCCTGGGTTTTTTATGGCTTCTCTCTTAATTCTACAACAGTGGAGCCTCGAAAGGTGAACAATTTATGCATCCACCGTCATTTTTGACAAATCTGCACCTCTGAAGGCACACAAAAACCCAACATAGAACAGTTTTAGACGACCTGCGTGAAAACGTGGTGACATCAGAACATGGTATACACATCTCAGTCCTGGCTGCTCAGTACAATACGGCTAAGTCAACAATACTGTAAGCCTATAATTTCTAGAAAAGGAACATAGTTGTGTTTAGTCTTCATGTGAAAAGACTCAACACCCGAGCAAAAATGTAATTCCACATCATAGTTCATTTATTGTTCTTTGTGTATTACCATTATCAGTGGTTAACTTGTTTTTACACTTGTATGACAGTTAATGTTACAGGGCCGAGTTAGGGCTTGGGTTAGGGACTTGGGGGGTTAGGGTTTGGGTTTTAGGGCATTGTTATGGTTTGGGTAAGGGCTAGGTTTGGGGGTTGGGGTTTGAGTTAGGTTTGGGTTTGGGTTAGAGTCGCAGTCCAACCTTTTTCCTCATATTATTATAAAAAATCTCATAATACAGTAATAACCTGTTTACCGCGATTAATTAATTGGCTTAATTGTAATATTGTCATAGTTAGAACATAGAAAACCTGTTTACGACTTTCTAAATACGTTTGTTAACGTTATTAAACCCCTCTAGACATGAAATAACACCCCGTCATCACCTTTACACTCGTGGTACCCAATATAGTAAACATAATAAGAGTAAATAAGCCATTTAAGACATAAATAAGACTCATGCTCGTATGTCTTACTATAAATGTGTTCCCTAGGGGACCTGAAAGAAGTGGACAGGAAGTGACATCAGGAGTTCAGAGTTGAGTTGCAATTTTATGTGGGTAATGGCCGCACCAGGAGCCCGTGAGACAATTTTGTGAGATAATTCAAATATGCAATAACAGCCTGTTGTTCAAGTCTGATCCTCGTGTGTCTCATTACAGTAGCACTACTGACACCTAGCGAGCAGTGTAGAATGCTACATTTTATCGACTTTGAATGTGTCTTTTGAATGCCTCATATTTGTATTTTAGTTCATTTAGTCATTTTTATGCTCGAAAATGCTTAATTTAGGCAAAAAATACATAACACTAGCTTAAATAGGCATAGGTTTTTACGAATGATGGGCTGTATTCAAACACAAAAAAGCATGATTTAGTAAGAAATATATATCTGGAAAAAAAATGAATATATTCTGTATCTGAAAAATCATGATGCAGTGAAACAGTGAAATTTGAAGCGCAAAGTGGCCAAGGACAACTTTTTTTGCGAACATTTTCTTCTCACAATGCTACTTCAGTAGAACATATTTTTGCTTCTTTTTTCTTGATTCTCGTTTTGATTCAATTCCAAACGAATGCAGTTCGTGGAGAGAGTACCTTGGCTTTCCTGGTTTACCGAATAACGGTCAGCTGAGATGATAACAACGTAGAAGATGCAAACAGAGGTCAATATTTCTGGCTGTAAATGAATTTTAAATAATAAATGAGAAGGTTTGCGTCAATGATTGAGGATGGTTTACACTGGCACCATCTTGGGGTTGAGATGCAGTATGAACTGGAGTAACATTTCTATCAAAGGAGGCAGTGAGATGAGGTCAATGAGACTGCAGATACCTGTGCTCCCTATGGACACAAGGGGAGGGGGTTGGACATGGAGACGGAGAGACGTTTTAGCTCACTGGCCTACTTGTGCATGTTAATGGGTGGGATGGACGTTTACCTGAGGCCTCGTTGTAGTACACGCTGATCCTCTCCAGCTGCAGGTCGCTGTCGCCTTGGTAACTGCCCGATGGGTCGATGCCGTGCTCGTCGCTGATTACTTCCCAGAACTGTAACGCGGGGGCGAACACGGACACAGCATGCATTCATTTTCTTATGCCACCGTGCAGGAGAGACCAGCCCCGCCTCGTTAGCCGAACTCGGGTGGACTGATCGCCCGTCAATCACAAAGCTACATGCAATTTAAAGTCTTCATTACCATACGTGTTTTTGGAAAGGAAGAGCATGCAGTAATCCACCCGAGAGAATATTTACGTTAATAAAAGACAAAAAGGTGAAGCCACACCCCTTTGTGAGGCCTTCGTTTATTGACTTCAGCCGCAAAACCCATAGTTTTCCCATCCTTACACTCTTACAACTACTTTAGTAAACTTACGGATCTTTTTCTATGATTGAATTCTAAATGGCTCTTAGAAATAAGCGATACCTTGGCCCCAATCTGATTGCCACATTGTCCAGCCTGGATGTGCACGATCTCCCTCATGATGCTGTAGTAACAATGGCCGTGTCGTCCTCAGTGTAGTTCCGCTGCAGTGTGACTCGAACTCAGCACTTTCATCTCATCTCATCTCCAGCAGGCGACGACGGAGCCTAGGCTGGCCACGCGGATAAATGCGCTGCCGGGAGGATGACGTCAGCCACCGCTGCTGCATCCCCAGCATCCCCTGCAGCCAATCAGAGGGCTCCTCTGTGATGCAGTGGAGCAAAAATTGCTGTATCATCAGCAGCAGCAGCAGCACCATCATCTCTCCATTCTCACCAGCAAAATGATGCTGGCTAAAAATATAATAAATGGCACTTTAACATAATGATGCTCATACACGTGGACTCATACACACTGCACTTTGCAGTATGGGTGAATGAAAATAGATAACAGAATAAAGCCTTGAAATAAATATTCTACACACTGAAAGAAGTGATTTCTAACTGATAGGTTAGCAGGATGCTAACTGAAATACAACAAACAATCAAAATAAAAAAAACGGTATCAATCTAGCCGTGGAGTCATCAATAAAACACATTGATACATGAATGAATGAATAAATAAGACAATGTTTTACTCGTCTCATAGTGTACATTTTTAAATGAACAATTATTCAAATAAATTGTGACAGTGGAGACCTTTATGAACAAAAACGTGAATAAATCAATAAAATGATAATAAACACAAACACACAGAGCAAAAACAAGCAAATAAATGAATTCATATGTAAATATGTTTTCCATCCAATAGTGGAGAAATTTAAAGGTAAATTAATGCATAAATAAATAAGTTGAAAATGTACTCATTTATACACAAAAAGGCCAGAAAACTGCACTTTTACGGACATAGAATCATAAAATTTCACAAAACTATTTTTTTCAATTTGCTTCCATGGCAGCTTTCCAGCCCAGGAGGTCAGGGAAACCTCTCTGGACCCGAAATTGCTTTTCTCCATGGGCGTTGGTTCAGCACGTTGCTCACAGGGAACCTTTCTGGCCAGGGAGGCTTACGACAAAGCGATGTCTTATACTTTCTAAGTTAAATGACGTCAGGATCCGCGCCGCATGGTGGCCTAGTGGTTCACATGTTGGTCAGGAGATCAGGAAGATCTGGGTTCGAATCGCCGTTTGGGCATCTCTGTGTGGCGTTTGCATGTTCTCCCCGTGTGTGCGTGGGTTCCACTTTCCTCCCACATCCAAAAACATGCAAGTTAGGTTAACTGGAGACTCTAAATTGTCCATAGGTATGAATGTGAGTGTGAATGGTTGTTTGTCTATATGTGCCCTGCCATTGGCTGGCGACCAGTCCAGGGTGTACCCCACCGCTCGCCCAAAGTCAGCTGGGATAGGCTCCAGCATGCCCCCGCGACCCTAATGAGGATAAGCGGCATAGAAAATGGATGGATGGACATCAGGATCCCCCTTACAACATTTTGAGTAAAATCAATGCACATGTGGCATGAATGTTATTATATGCCATTTCGGAACCTTCAATGAACCCCTGGAAAAGTGCAGTGAAAAAGGAAGGAAAAAACTGATTTTGCATTTTAAAAAAATTTTAAAAATCATAACCTTGGAAATGTGTTGCTTTCTGGACATGATGGCCCCTGCCAAGACCCCTGATGACGAGCAGGAAGGTTTCCCTGACCTCCCGGGCCAGAGAGGTGCTGTGGAAACATTAAAATGACTATTTTTACAAATATTTTTGCAAGATCAGCACCCTGGAGAAGTGCTGTTGTATGGACTTTTTGGGTCCCCACCCCCGAAAAGGAAAGAAAATGCTACTTTTGGAAGGATTGCTTTTAACAAGTATTTTCAGGGAGCGTCCTTCTCTCGAATTCTCAGTCCTTCAAAGCAGGCCTCCATGTCCAGTTTTCCACACAGAGTTCACTGTTACACTGAGCTATTCATTAAACTGCCCTTTGTCCTCTGAAAGGCAAGCACAGTCCAAATCCTCCTCTTCTTAAAAGTCTGGGTTGTACTTTGGTGCCTTTAAGCATCAGCTGTACAGTAGGACTGCTGATGGGACGTATAAAGCTGCAGGCAGGATGTTATAGTGCTGCTGCTGCTGCTATAGTTCGGAGCAGAAAGGCCGAAGACGTTAACAGTGAGGGCATTCTTTCCTGGACGGTTGCGTGGTTGCCAGGCAACCTCATTGTGTCCAAGGCAAGGAAATCGTTCACGTGGGATTTAGAGCTTGTTGGTGGATTTTGTTACACTCATTCTTTGTGCTCCGCCCGTGGGGAGCGAGGGAACAGACATGGCAAAATATTAGGGACACCTGCACAGAATAGTAATTCAAGAACTATCTATGCCTTGAATGAATTTTTTATTATATGAAGTTATTGTAAATCATCTTTCATGTAAATATATTCACAAAATAAAGACAGTAAAATACCACAAATGAAGCAAATATTCTTTCCATTTTAATAAAAAGTAAAAGACGACAAAATACTACCACAATGATAGTATTCTACTTATTGAAGTACAATTCAAATAAGAAAAAACAAACAGTTTGTGCCAATAATAGTAATAATCATAGGAGTTGCAGTAGACATGAATTAAGACTATGACTTTCTACAGCTGGTGTAATAACATTACGCTAACAAACGCTTTTAACATTAGTACAGCCCTGCCAAATGAAATAACATGGCTATCGTCACCTTTACACTCCTGTTATTCATTGTTTACACCGCATTACGCAGCTCATATGCTGCAGGGACTCGAGACGGCCACTAGCTAGCAAGCTAACCATTTAGCCCTAAAGTTATTTCTTCTAAACTTAAGAAGCCAAAAAATTACCACTTCCGCACAGAATCGGAGGAGAACTTTTTTTTCACTCTGTCATGTCAGACATGCCATGGCTGGCTTCATGACTTCATACGGTGTTGAGGGAATGTCTCGATGTTTTGTGTCATACATGTCGCTTGTATTTCAGGATGTTTTGACTAGTGATAGACTACAGTCTACCACGAAACAGCCATCATCATTGAAGCAACGAATTTCTGAAAAATTGCGATATAGCGAGTGAGCAATGTTCGAACAGCGATATCGCAGGGGACGACCGTACAGAGAAATGTCATACGTGGACGCACTGCAGCGGTCCACGTCACCTATTTAACTTTTTTGAAATACACAACAGTAGTGCCAAAAAGCAATATCATTATGTTTATGCTCTACTGAATGCACAATGAAAGTGACTGTCAAGACGGTGACCGGACTTTCCCAACACGGTAACAATTTCCTGGAGAAGGATGGGGGGCATGTACTTAATATACTAATAAAAGGGAAGAGCACAAATGTTTATCAGTTTATAATGTAATATTAAGAAAATATCATGTATTTTCTTCATTTATATTTAGTTTACCTTATTTAGTTACACGAGAGGGGCAAAATATTCAAAACAGCTGTCAATATGATCCCAGCCGCAATAATAAAGTAAATATCAATTAGTACAAAAAGAAAAGACCATTATTAATTTCTCCTCTTTATTCAAGATTCAAGATTCAAGAGAGTTTTATTGTCATGTGCATGGTAAAACAGCAGTTATACCATGCAATGAAAATCTTATTCTGTTCATTCTCCCAAGAAAAGAAAGAAAACAAATGAAAGAATAAGAACATAAGAAACATAAACACATAAACATATATACCAATAAATTAAGCAACAACAACAGACGAGACATTAATACAAGTAAATAATACAAATAAATAAATAAATAAATAAAGTGCTATGAGTGTGTGCGTGTGTTGCGTGCGGCGTGTGCGAGTGCTTCGTTGAGGAGCCTGATGGCCTGTGGGTAAAAGCTGTTTGCCAGCCTTGTGGTCCTGGACTTCAAACTCCTGTAGCGTCTGCCTGACGGTAGGAGTGTGAATAATGAGTGTTGTGGATGTGTGCTGTCCTTGATGAGGTTGTGTGTTCTGCGTAGGACTCTAGATTTATAAATGTCTTGCAGTGAGGGGAGGGCTGCCCCAACAATGTTCTGTGAGGTCTTGATCACCCGCTGGAGTGCCTTCCTATCACGTGTTGTACAGTTACCGTACCAAACAGTGATGGAGGTGGTAAGGACACTTTCGATGGTGCATCTGTAGAAGCAACTCAGGATTTTGGTGGACATGCCAAATTTCCTCAGTCTTCTCAGGAAGTACAGTCTCCTTTGGGACTTCTTCATAATTTGTTGGGTGTTGTGAGACCAGGTGAGGTCCTCGCTGATGTGTGTGCCAAGGAACTTGAAGGTTTTCACCCTCTCCACCTCAGTCTCATCAATAAACAGGGGTCTATGCGGCTCCTCCTCCTCCTCGTATTGGGTTCCATTCCATTGCACAGGTGTTATTTAATATTTTTACTAAAAAATATCAAATAAAGACAAAAGCTGATCAATAAATAGTGGTTTATTTTAACAACAGATATGGCTTATGTACAAGTGCATCATTCATGTACGTTCTAACAAAATGAAAGTGAACATTCAGAAATCAGAAATGGTACAATTCATGTTTTTTCTTTCTTATTTCATTTTGGGTTGTTTTTTTGTTTTTTTTTTACATTCATTCAAACCTCCCTTCAAGAGAGGAAGGAAGCAAAACCTGAACACGCCGGACCACTTAGCCACCTGGAATACTTCATGACTAATAGTACTAATAGTCAACACGACCCGTCTACACACACACACACACACAATATCCAGTCAGGGTTTCGGCTGGTGCTAAAATATTCACTGATGTTGTATTTTGTATTCATGATGCAATGGCCCCAGTCAGCACTGCGCTCAAGTTGCATGAGATTTTAGAAAGGTACCTGCAAGCATCTTGGGTTTTATAGCGCCGGCCCACTGCTTGGGAGACTTTGGCGACAAGCACACGGACGACAGAACAATCAGAGGAAGCGGTAAGCAAACAGGCGGCATGGGGACGCAAGTCTCTGCAGCAGATGTGAAGACTGAAAACATACTGAGACAAAGTCCACTTTGAGTACTGCTCCTTCTTCCCTTTTGTGATTTTTCCATTTGAGACACGCTCCACCTAGCGGACCAAAGAGTCATAGGGGTCACGCTAAAAAGGGAAACAATACGTTTAAGAGTCATTTTATTTAATTTGAGGGTAAAAAACGAGATTTAAATTGAAATATTAAGATAAAGATTATGAGGTTAGTTTGGGTTTTTTTCATGAAAAAAATACATATATATATATAAAAAAAGAATTTTTTAAACGAAAAATTACAAAAAAAAAATGTATTTCAACATTAAAATCAAACATTCTGCCAAAAAAGGTGATGTTATGAGAACAAAAAAAAAACAAGTTCATTGATTTTCTATGCAGCTTAATCCTCACTAGGGTCACAGGGACATGCTGGAGCCTATCCCAGCTGACTTTTCAGCGAGAAGAGGGGTACACCCTCGACCTGGGAAAAAAAAAGAAATTAAGTCTAATTTTTAGAGGAAGAAAAAACATAAAATATGTTACAAGTCAAATTGGTGATTTTACAAGATTCTAGGTGGATTTTTTTCCAGGGGAAAAAAGTTCATGTAAAAAAAAAAAAAAAAAAAAAAAAAAAAAATTAAAAAGTTGGAATATGATGAGGAAAAACTGAATCTTTTGAGTTCAAAGTAATATATGAGGAAAGAAAGCTGTCATGTTTCAAGAATAAAGTCAGATTCTTGGGGGGGGGGGGGGGGGGGGCGGTCGCAAAACTGCAATGTTGAGATTTAGATCTTTATCCAGAAAATGGTGAAATGTTAAGAAAAAAAATGTTGGACTATAATGTCAATAAGTCGGATATGACAAGAAAAAGGATCTTATGTTGTACTGTTGAGACAATCTTAATCTTAATATTACAAAATCTAATCAGACGAGATTAACGTCCAATGTGAAGACAGTACGTGGTCATGTGAATCTTGTGAGATGAAAGTGGTATTTTTGCGAGAGAAAAGCTGTAATAGAAGGAAAAAAGTTATGCGGCAAAAAAAAAAAAGTTGTAATATCACAAGAAATAAATGTAAATCTGTATTTATTCTCAGGCTTTTTTTTGTACAATATTATGTTAATCTCATAATAGGTATTATTTAGAAAATGCAAAAAAAAAATCCTATTGTGTCATAAAATTCCCACATTTTCCTAGTTAGAGATTTTTTTCTTGTAATATTACGACTTATTCTCCTTGTTGTAAAACTTTCATGTTTTTCTTTCCATTGTTCCAACTTTTATTGTCATCAAATTATTCTTCTCAAAGTTTGCCTTATTTTTGCTCTTTCCAGTGCTTCGTTCCTACTCTTTCGTCCAAATTCGACATCACATGCTTGCAGGGAATTTGTGCTTTGACGTGTGCAGCAGCATGAATATTTCCTAACCTGACCATCTATTAAGAGTTAAAAAAAAACACTGTCATACTTTGATTCAAACTGACTATCATTCACAGGAAGGAAAAAAAGTATTCCCGTCAATGCACGTACTGAATGACACGGAGGAAGAACGTTATTGTGCAGGAAAGCACCCGCCTGATGTTGTTGTCATGGACGCACCACTAGATTGAATCTTCTGTTGATGTGCTAGTCTGTTGCACCCTGGACAAATTGCACAGAATACGAAAGAGTCACATTTGGAAAGGAAAACAGCCCCCAGTCTGGCTGGCTCTTTAAAGTTTTACAGTAATGACTGCTCCATCTTCATGAGAATTGTTGTAAACATTTCTGCAGGAAACAGATGGAAAGGTCGAGTCATGGATGCAATCAGAAAAACACATTGAAATGAAGCAGTGACACTTCTTTGTCATGCATACATTCTTCTTTTTTTTTTTTGAAGTTGTTTTGTCTGCGCTGTGACAAATACTGAAGCTGTTTACATGACTTCATTTGGGCAGGCCAAAAAAACGAATCATATATTAAACCTTGCTTGCAAATGAATCAAGCTTAACAAATAATTATGCACTTGCTGACAATATCAATATCCCCCCCACCCCCCCGCCCATTGCATACCACAGTCAGTTTGTAAAAATACATTAGTGGCTGCCATCGCATACATTCTGATACCATTGAGCCGCCTCCTTGTATGGGAGAAATGCTAACACGCTGATTCACTCCATCATCATTCAGTCTATGGCAGAGGACTACAAAAACAAGTCCCCAAACATGCAACAATACTCATTTTTGGCACAATTTTTTGAACGTTTTGGTTTTTGGGAGTACTTTCTTGTGCTGCTTCAATAGAAAAATCCTTACAATTGTTGATTGTTCACTTCTGTATTGACTTTTCTCCCCCCCCCCCCAACATTATTTGCTTCAAATGACAGACAGTGGTGTTTTTGTCCATCCAATGCACTTTCAAGGCTGGTGATTTTAACTGACATTCAAAAAACAACAACAAAAAGCTGTCACATTGTCACAAAGCAGCCTTTTGTGCAGGGAGAGATGGAGGAGTGGAGGTGGGAGGGGGCTGGGCATCTGTAAGACCACCCAACTCCGAGCGGGGGCAGCCATCTTTTAAGTGCTGCAAAAGAGCCGCAAAGCCGGCATCATCATGATGACGCCACTCCGTTGAGGGCACTGTTTTCGGTGCTAGCGCTGTCCCTGATTGAGAGGTTGCCAGAGTCTATGGGAGAAGAAACTGTACACTCAATTAGGGAGGGAGGGGGTTCTAGAGGGCCGGAATCCTGAATGGGACAAGAAGAGTCTAAGGAGTCAAGGGAGTCGTTTGAATCCCCCAAGGGTTCAAGAGTCAAAGTCTCTGGGGCGGGGGTGTGCACCAGGTCTGTGATGGGGAGAGTGGTGTGCGGCAAGGGGACGGGGTCCGGGAAAGGAGTGGGAAAGGGGACTGGAAGTGGGGAGGGAGGAGATGAAAGGTCATTCACAGAGGTGGGGCTTAATGTGAATTCATCAACTATTTCTAACTTGATTTCTTCACAAAGAGAAGGCGGGGGGTCAGGGGCGGTGTCCTCTTCTGTCATGGGAACAGGAGGAGGGGGTGCGGGTGATGGAGGTTCTTCTAAGGTGTCCTCTCGCAAAGGTGGGTCAGATGTTTCGGACATATGGTCCACGTCGTCATCCAGAGAGGACTCTAAAGGGGGGTCCATCAATAGAGAGGCGGGCTGCGTTGCTGGAGTTTCAGGGGGTGCTCCCTGTGTAGGAGACGGACATGTGTCGCTTATTTCGTCAATAACAGATTCTGTGAGCGGCTCCACTGAAGCCAGGACGATTTCTGTAGGTTTCTCTAAAAGTGGGTCTGTGACACAGGCCTTGTGCACAGGTGTGGAAGACAGCAGGTGCTCTTTACTGGCGTGTATGATGTCGTCTTCAGTGGGGGCCACAGGTGAAGAAGAGTCTTCCACAAGGTCAGGGTGGGCGGGGAGAGCAGTCAAATCCACAGCCGACGAGGCGGTGGAGTCCATGGTGGACACGGCAGTGGCGGCGGCCTCGTGCAGAGGCGTGTCGTGCACCCGCGTGTAGTCCCTGGCGCTCTCCGAGGGGGCCAGCAGGAGGCGCTGCTCGCCGGGCTTGCGCGGGGGCAGCAGAGACTGGCGGGTGTAGCTGTCGTCGGCCAGCGTCTCGGGCAGGGGGTGGTAGCGCGTCTCAGGAAGTAAAAGAATGCAGATGATGCAGATAAGGGTGCAGCAGGCGAAGATAATGTGGTGCAGGAAGTAGCCCTTCTGATTGTGGAGCTCCATGATGGGTGCAGTCAGCATACCGAAGCCAGCGCTCGCCAGGACCAGACCCAGACCTCCACCCCTGCAGACAAAAATCACCTCAATCTCAATCTCAGCTTTCTTAAAAGCATATTCTCCTTTAGAAATGACATGCATCATTGTAAACAGCGGAGAGCGCTGCAGCACCGCTACATTCCACTCCAACATCACACACCACCAGCCATCCACCAGAGGGCGCCATCCAAACAAGCGCCACAGCATCACTCCTTACGTAAACCTAGATACTGTAAGCCTCATGCAAGTGCCGTGGCCTCAGAGGGGGCGGTGGGGGGTGCTGGCTGACGCGTTTGCACAAGCTGTGTACTCCATGTGACACTAACTGGTGACAAAAGCAGCCTCATGCAGATGTTCAATGATTTCATAAAGCCTCATTTCAAATGGTGTGGAGGCGGTGGAGCAGCTAATCCAATCAAGGTGCATCTACAAGTGGATGCTCAGGAAGTGATTAGCCACTTATAAATAAATGACAAATGCCCTAAGGTTACAACATTAAGTCATAAACCAACATTTAAGCAATAAAACTGGCAAAGCATCTTTTATGCATTGGAAAATGTTACTTAACAATTGTCAAAAGATGAGCTTTTGCTAAAATTGCATTGCAGTCTTCTTGAAACAGATTGTTGGGAATGCAACACAATATTTCTCAGCTGATAGCTCAGCTGATGGAGATAGCAATCATCTGTTCCAGGGTCAAACCATTGCACAACCTTTATTAAATGTGCAGGAAATGTTTGTAGTAACATTTTTACATTCTTAACTGTGTCAAGGGGAAATGAAGTAAACCACATTAACAATAAATACATGTGACTTTGCGGCGTGCATTTAATTCTTTGTGCCTTTGTTTATTTATTTATTACTTATTAATCAATATGATGGCGTAATATCAAAAGAAGAAGTTGAAATATTTTGAAAATGAAGTCCTTTTATGCATGTAACATTAACAATATATTGTTTTCCCAAAAAAAATGAGAACTATTTTACAAGTTTGCTATGTTCCAACTAAAAAAAATATTCCATTTAGAAATAAGGAGTCCTACTTCACGGAAATTCACTTATTACGGTTGTTTCTGGAACCAGTTAACCACAATAAATGAGGGATTATTGTATCTACAGTGTTTTGGGGTTTTTTTTTTTTTGCATGTTTGTCACTGAAATGTTTCAGATCATCAAACAAAATGTTAATATTAGTCAATGACAACACAACTGAAAGCAAAATGCAGTATTTAAATGAAACTTTTTATTATTAATCGGGAAAAAAATCCAAACCCACATGACCCTGTGTGAAAAGTGATTTCCCCGTAAACCTAATAACTGGTTAGGCCACCTTTAGCAGCAACAACTGCAATCAAGCGTTTGTGATAACTTGCAATGAGTCTCTTACAGCGCTGTGGAGGAATTTTGGCCCACTCATCTTTGCAGAATTGTTGTATGAACGTCAGCATGAGCATGAACCACTTTTTTAAGGTGATGCCACAACATTTCAATAGGATTCATGTCAGGCCTTTGACTAGGCCACTCCAAAGTCTTCATTTAGTTTTTCTTCAGCCATTCAGAGGTGCACTTGCTGGTGTTTTGTATCACTGTCCTGCGGAAGAACCCAAGTTGGTTTCAGCTTGACGTCACAAATAGATGGTTAGACATTCTCCTCCAGGATTTTTAGGTAGACAGCAGAATTCGTGGTTCCATTCACTGCAAGTCTTCCAGATCCTGAAGCAGTAAAACATCCCCAGACCATCACACTACCACCACCATATTTTACTGTTGGTATGACACACACCTTCCAAAAATTTTAATTTTTGTCTCATCAGACCACAGAGTATTTTCCCAAAGGTCTTGGGGATCATCAAGATGTTTTCTAGCAAAACTGAGACAAGCCTTAATGTTGTTTTTGTTCAGCAGTGGTTTTTGTGGAACTCTGTCATGCAGGCCATTTTTGTCCAGTGTCTTTCTTATGGTGGAGTCATGAACACTGACCTTAACTGAGGCAAGTGAAGCCTGCAGTTCTTTGGATGTTGTGGGGTCTTTTGTGACCTCTTGGAGGGGGGGGGGGGATCACTTTTTCCACACAGGGCCATGTTTGTCACATTTAAGTGTGACAAACATGCAAACACATTTTCCACATCACTGCATGTGTATATGTGTATTGTGTATATACCGTACATCGTCAGTACAGCAGTCAAAGCGTGTTTAAAATGAGCAGGTGGTCGAGTGTCAGTGAGCTTCTAGGAACTCACCTGATGACGGTGGGTGTGATCTCAGCACAGAAGAAGATGCTCAGGTTGCTGACGGCATGGGAGGAAAACATCCCGATGATGGAGAAGGCAATAGAGAAGTTTTTATTCAGGGTGCCTGAGCTATCTGCACACAGAGCAGGAGACAAACAATGATAGTAGGGCTGCAACTAACGATAATTTTCTTAGTCAATGAATCTGAAGCTTATTGTTTCGATTAATCGAGTAATCCGTCGGTTAGGCCCTAGACGCACAAAATCAATATGAACCAACCACAAACATTTAGTGCTTTGGTCCGCAACATATCAGAAAAGAGGCAAAAATGTCATTCACTAATGTGTGTGAACATCTTGTTTTGCCGAAAACACAAAGATAATAGGTCTGCTTTCATGGATGACTAAGGAATTTAAAAAATACTCACATTTGAGTGGCTGAAATCAGAGAATATCTACATTTTTAATGAAAATAAAACACCAAAATAGTTGTCGATTACTGGGCTAATCAATTAATCATGAACTCGTCTATTAATTGCTGTAGCTCTAAATGATAGTAATAATAATGCCTTCCATTGTTGTTTAATGTGACATGCTGAGATAGAGCCTCTGGGGGCCCTTGCAACTGACACAGTCACCCAAGGATTTGCAAGCACATGATTCTCACATTCAGGTACCGTGTCCAAAGTGACAACAAGAAAGGTTCTTACCTATATTGAGATGGTTGCTGTACTTTCCCAGCACTGGAAGAGAAATTAAGAGACAGGGTGTGAGTTAGTGCGAGACATACAGTATGTAGGAATGTCACATTGCCATAAATCAAATGCAAAATCAAACACGATAAAGCTTGTCAAATGGCTACAGAGCGTAACCTTCTTGTGTTAACACGGGTTAAACATTAATTCAGGCTCATTTGTAACTGAATAAACTGATGCATGTCGCCTTTTGATCAGCCGGAACTCTCGTTTTTGCTACACATTGACCACAACAACCATTATGAACGGTCGACATGAGTAAAGTGACACACCTCAATTTGCAAGGTCATCTATCCGCTGGCCACTTCATTAGGTACACCTGTCTAGTCCTCTCCAGTAAGTAAAACATTACCACTATGTGTCAAACGATAACTCACAGTTGAGCAGGCCCAACTGGAGCAATGATGCCAACGCAGTGATGATCATGAACAAGAGGAGGCCACCTCGCCGGCCCATCAGGCCCACCGCTGGGCACAGTGCCAGGCAGGATGCCACCGCGATGCCCGCCATGGTGTAATAGTCTGCATAGAAGTTGTGGAACATGGTGGTTTCCTGGGCTTCTGGGTCCATCATGCTGCGAGCGAAGCAATGGTGAATCCCATAACCTGTTAGCCTGCACAAAATATGGACATACAAATACTTGTGAGTGCATCATTTGATAACTGCGGTAGCAGTACCACTATGTGGGAAACATCTTGTGATACTCAGGAACACCAGATTTTTTAAAAAAATAAAAAAAATTGAATACATTAGAAACACATAAAAATTAAATCATATTTCACTTGAGATTTGCTGAAATGTAATTCAAATTATATTAAATTTCCTTTTCTGAAATGTTTAACTCACCTCATAGTCCACAACCAGCTTGAAGCTAGACTGTGATGACAAGCGTAGGTCACAAAAATGACATAAATAAATAATAAATAGGTATTAAAAATATGCTCGGGGTGGTACTTGGTGGTGTGAAAAAATTGGTTACCATTGTGTTAGACCACAGCAGAACTTCAAAATCTGGATGCCCCTGAATTTCACAACTGGAAATGCGTCAAAGCCAGATTAGCCATGAAAGCAGACACGCGTCTCTGTCCTGGCTGGTCAGCATGATATGGCAAATTTGATAATCAGTAGTTTTCTGGTTGTATACAACATCAAAAAAATTGACACGAACACATTTATTTGTACAATTGCATGGCAGTTAACAATGTCACATAAAACACCGCTGCCAAAGTTAATAGAGGTTGTATGATGCAGTCAGTGTGACCCCAGAACAGATTATTTCCATTTATATGATTTCTTATGGGATAGTTTGTTTTAAAACATGAACAAATTGAAGGTTGTCAACACACACACACACACAAAGTAGACAAACAAGCACACGCACTCCGTTCTACAGTCAAAGGCCAAGGCGACTCTCCCTTCCCCCCGCTCTCTGTTGTGTGCGTCTAAAGTTTCATAAGGACCGCTCATGTAAAATTTACGGCGACTTCAGGAGTCAGGGACAAGATACGCTGTTGAGAGCGTCTGTATGTGCTAAAGACGAGGTCGGTGCTGGAGAGCAAAGGAGAGAAAGATGTGAATAAAAATGGCCGGGAGGCACACTTATTGAAAGGTCGAATGGATGGGATAAAAAGCAGTGAGAAGCATGGATCAATATGTATTGAATTTGCAGGTTAACAGTAGCATTAGACCTGTTTCACATACTCCTGGAGACTCCTCCAGACACGCAAGGCCAAACTGTGTACAATGAAGAAATAGAACTTACGAGTTGACGCAAAGCACGACAATATTCTTCCATAGGTTCCTCGTCCTGGCCATTTTAACGATGCATGTCTTTTTTGGTTTACGTTGAAGAGCTCTCTGCAGTTCTGGAAACAGGACAAATCATTTCACGTGTAATGTAATTTCACGATAATGCAGAAAACAATGACAAACTAGAAAATGAACTCTATTCATCAGATGCAAATCCAAGGAGACCGAGAACAAAGTGGGAGCGTGGACTGTGAAGCTTAATAATGCAACATCCAGAGCTTAGGCGCAACAACAGGGTAAGCCAACATGTTTATCTTTGTCATTTTTAGCTGTGCAACTACAACATGTTGACAGATTTGCAGCTGTCTTAATGATGGAATCCCAGGCTGAGTAGGTACTCGGAAGAGTACATGGTAGTACCAGCATTTGCAAATGGAAAAGAGTCATTAGTGAGTAGAGTTGTGTCATGTTCTTTGAAAATGTGTGAACCCACTACACTAAAAATTAAGTTTTTATTCTTTAGCGCTTTGGTAAGCACATGGCCTCCTCTTTATTGGGAGTGTGAAGCACCCCTGTACTAATTGTAGCATTTATGACCATGTATGCTCCTGCTGAATGCTTTCAGAGGCAAGTGTGATACTGCAGAGGAAAATAACACCATTGAGCAGCCATGTAAGAAGAAATGGCACCTATGGGATGTTTTGGTGTCAGCCTGCCTGGTTGCCGGTGAAACACGCCTCTGCCTCATGCTTCTCTGTTTCCACGTCAACTCAGGCATGTGACAACATTCCACGTACGTGCCTCAGGCACAGTGGGCGGCGGTTATCGCTGGCCGGATTGCTCAGCTTTTCCAATGATCCTCTATAGCTACACCGCAAACCTAAAAATGACCGGCCGAGGCCCTTTGGAGTGGCATTGAGTTCACTGTTCGATTGATGCATCGGCCTCAGAGCTTTTAAAAATGTCTTCAATAAAATGCAATGTTCCGATAGGAGAGGAGAAAATACGTGTGGAAGAGGAGTGGCTGCCTGAAGCAGAGAGACACTGGGAAAAATGTGCTTAATCTTCTCTGAAGGACATCCTGATACCATAGCGGTTGTTATTATTGTACCATTTGACACAGCTAGAGATAAATACATTACTGGGTCTCAACTGTGGATGGTACAGTATTTTTACTCCACAATCTCCACTTTGCTGCAGCAGACATCTGCCTCCACTAATGTGAAAGGTGTAAAGACCAACATCTCTGCAGTCATGCAATTAGGAATTCAACCAAAATGTTCATGAAAAACATGCCACACGCAACTTGACGTGTACTGCACAAGAAGGAGTCATTTTCTTTGGCTTTTTTGCAGCATGTCATCAGGCAAGTAATCAGCATACCTCACAAGAGTGCAGTTCAGTGAGCATTTTACGACTAACTCTACGTGTTTGGCACTACATCGCGGTTCGAACATCACTCCCTCACTCTATTGCGTTTTTTCAAAAATGTATTAATAAATAAATAAATGATCGCTGTTTCATGGTTGACTGTGGCCTATTATTTGTCAACAAATATTGAAAGACAAGTCATACGTAGTATTGTGGTCACTACTAGGTGTCAGTAATGTTACATTGATGAGACATTACCTGCATTAAGTCAGCCTTGGATGAAGAGGCTGACATGACAGTGAAAGAATTCTCCTCCCATTCCTTGTGGCAGTGGTACATTTTTGGCTTCTTACTTTGTCCTTCTTCCCCTCTCAGTTTCAAACCTATTCTTAAGTTTGTAATAAATACCTTGGAGGCTAGTTAGCTTAGTGGATTTCTATTGTTAAAGCTGCGGTTCTCTCTTGTTTCACTTCTGAGATCTTGTTGCCTGCGCATAAGCGGTGGTTTAAACAAAGATAGCAGTATTGTCAGAGGGTATGTCTATGTATGGCAGATTAATTTTAGACTGCCTGTCCTGTATATCGGTCAAGTGACAAACGGCATAGTGCGGATGGATGCTAGGCTGATGAAAACTGTTTTAGAAGGTCATAAACAGGTTTTCTATGCTCCAACTATGAAAATATTCGATTTATTAATATTGAATCCTATTTTGTAGAAATTTACCTATCACCATTGGGGCTGGAACCAATCAACCGCAATAATCAAGGGACGACTGTAGATGACTGCTCAAAAGGGCCCTATGAAAAACCTAGATCTACACCAATATTTTCTGAAACATTTATTTTGTATAAGCCTGCTGACTAACGGATGGAAACAAGCAAAGACAGACTTATAGCTAAACAGACTTCCAACACTCACAGCTGATCTGGGTCAGGGGTTCTAACCTAAATCCATCTGCTGGCTGCACACCTCTCTCCATCTTAATGTCCGTCCACCCCAGCTATAATGAAACTAATGAAGATCCTAGTGTGTAATAATCTGGTGCTCATCACACTCACTGCTACCCGAGAGTGGCCTGTTGTCATAGCAACCAGACAGGGATTTAATGGTGTCAATCCTTCCTTTTTGCAGGAGATGCCAACTCCCTTTCAATGAAATGATTTTTATTTTACTTTTTACCTGGGAGAATGTTGTCGGTATCATGCTCCATGTTGACGCAGTTTTTCTTGGCAATGTGTCCCATGATCCACTTGGAGCGGCAGTACTGCTGAGTGGCCAGCAGCCAACGCAGTGACTCAGGGAAGATCCTGACAATTAGATGGAAGAAGGAAAGACCTCTTCATTAGTCATGACAAATGAGTCCAAAGCTCATTTTAAGGTTGGCTAAGGTCACTCACTGATAAGTACGAATATAAGTACGAATATTAAACCTCATTTCTTCTCCCTACTGCCATACATATCTCCAAATAAAATGCATGAGGAACTCCTGATAAGTCTGCTTGTTTGTAGAACATTTAGCATATGATTTTTAGCTTTTAGGGCTGTTACATTGAACACATTAATCTAGCAGTAATAGTAGTTACCTGTCCTGATTCTATGTAAGTCCAAAAGTAGACAAAAAGAAGCTATCTGGCTTGCTAACTATTTACCATAAATGCTCAAATTATAGCCACAGCGTACCTAATCCACAAAGAGGTCGAGGCATTCATTGGAAGCAGGCAATAACTGGAGACTATTTTACGATTGTTGATTATTTAATTATTTACCCAATTTGAACCTCCATTATACAGTACAGCGGTATTTCAGTTTGTGTTATATACTGTATTTAAATTTATCCCATATAAAATAATGTAAATCCAATTACAGTAATCTGTTCCAGACACCCACAAATATAAAAAAATTCTAAGAAATAATTTTATATTAGTTTTATATTCAGAAAACAATGCCAAATACTTAATATAAATAACAAATATAAAGACCAAATATAAATGACAAATGGGTGGTGAGTGTAACACAACAGTGTAACGCACATGAGTTGGGCAACTGACATTTTAAAGCACATGTAGAGGTAGATAAAGCTGCTGGATGCTGACCATTCATGACACTCTGAATGTAGATACTGCCATCGTGTCAAGTTCATTAAAAAACTATATCAGGAAGTTGCGTACAGCCACGGTTGTTAATGCGTATGTTTTTTTGGCGCGGCCCTAATTAGAGACTACAGTGGTTATTTACTTATTTACTATGCCCCGGCGACTCTAGAATCGAGGTCTTAATTGAAGCATTTACAGTAGGTAGGTAGCTAACTGCGAGATAGCGAGAAAGCCTCCCAATACAGTGAAAATCCACAATCAATGATCTGACACCACTAAAGTACATTATCCATTACTTTAGCTCTTTCAAGTGTGTTGTCTGCATTGTTCAGGTATGCCTTGGAGGAATGCCGAGGTCTACCATATACTATTGATGGTGAAAATAAATAAAATTACATTTCCAGTTTTGTAGACCTCAGCACTGTGCAGTAAAAGAGCAAGAGTGAACATACAGGTATTTATCACTGGAGGTCCTGAGAGAAAAGAGACAAGGTCACTAGAACTGAGTTAACAGGGTGTTACATTGAATTCATCACTGGAAAATGGCCATTTGTCCACTTTTATCACTGATTAAATCATTTCCAACCACACCCAGTCAATGTTCTGTACAAGGTTTGTTCCTTAGAAGGAGTTATTCCTAGTTAGTCTTTGCTTATGTCACTCAAAAATGAATCAAAACATAACAAAAACTGCTTCCTACCAGATGTAGGACAGCATAAGCAGCAGTGGACAAATGATGACAGCCTGGAGAACCTGCCAGTCACGACACAGGTACGCCACACCTGGCATCAGCAGCTGGCCACCCAGCATCACGAAACTGGCCACCATGGTCATGGAGAAGCGCCAACCCGGGAGGCACAACTCGATCCCTGGTGGAGGAAGAAAAAAATGATGACTCATGTTCCAAAACAAACCAATGACACCTTTGATCATGTGAGGCTCACAGGCCGTAACATGAATTTTGAAGGTGGTAATTCCCAATGAAACACCTTTATATTGAAGGGATGCAACACCTTTTAAACCAGGCAATCACATGTTATACTGCATTGTTACTTGGACTACAAATAGTCATCTGCATTTGTGCAAAACCAGTTTTGACACAAGCACAGCTCCTGGTTCAAACAAACATCCATTCACAAAGAACGTTTATGGCGGATATCAGTAGCCAGAACTTTTGATAGTCCACACAATGGTTACAGCAGGTCTGTGCATATTTGTCCAGAAAATGTTGCTGAAATTCCACATTGATTGACTTAAATGTCATGCTACTGTATTTATTTCTTATTATAGTGGTGCCTCAGCAATTTTTCCCATGGAAAATAATGTAAATCCAAGGCACCCAAAAATAATAACAAAACTACATCTTAAAATAATTATAGTTTTACATGCAGAAAACAATGTGAAATAATTATAAATGAAGAATGGATGGAACTTATTGATGCAGACTTCCTGCACATCCTGGCGAGATCAATTTCAATAGTGTCTCGCCTTCTTCATTAAAGTGCTGTCACACACAACTTTATTTGGCCCCATGGATGGTTATTTAGCAGTCACACAACAAGAAAATACATGGACAGTGGGTAAGCAACATGCACAATGCATTGATTACATGGACTGATACAGTACAGTGCAAATGGACTAGTTTTTTGCATGCAATACTGTACAAAAACCAAGACAGTGTATGAAAACCGAGGCAAAAGTATCAAAAATTTTATGAAAACCGAATCATACAAAAAACTGGGGAGTCCGAAAACCGTTGCATGTTGTATTTTCACATATAAGAATGCCATTTCACTCACCCATTGAACTATTACAATAATGAGTTTCCGTGTTGTGTTTATTTGGACAATCTTATACAAAAATACATCTACAGTGTAGCTGCTGTTGTTGTGAGATAGTAAACACAGCGAGACAGTGGGCTGCTATAAGAGTGATCTCACAAGGAAAAAAAAAAAAAAAAAAGAGCTTCCTTGTGCTCATTTGTCCACTATTAGAATGGCACTGATTCATTCGATCATTAGCATTCACACCACACAGGCTGCCAGCCACCACAGACAGTGGAGTCCTTTAGTGGCCTCACATCAAACACGACAGTAAGAGTGCTCTCCTCACATCATTCATCCAGCCATTATTTTACACAGCACATTTTCTGCTGCACAGGAATGTCAACCACCTCCAAAATGGGCCTTTCAAGGTGACAAGGGCCAGCATAATAGGGTGGATGTCAGGTCTGGTGGCTCCGCTCTATTCCGACAGGAAGAACAAAAAAGACTGGAATTCCAATTAGGATGTACCCCTTTGGCAGGCATGAATTATGCTCTGTGTTCGTGGACACCGTCACAGCTGGAGTGACATCGCGAATGAGTGGAAGGCAGGCCAACGAGTGCAAGACCCGCTGAGACTGAACTGCCGAGAGACGGTTCACTGCTCTCAGACTGCTTGGGAATTCCTTAGCTTTGCATAAGACATGTGCAATAAACGGACCAGTGAGAAGGCGCTGACAAAGTGCTCATATATGCAAGAATACAGACGTCATGTTGCTATATAACTGTAGTATGAAGGGTTAAAAAGAAGGGCTGAGTAAAAAAGTAGGCCTGAGCTGCTTACACATCACGTTGACCCTAATCTTTTCTCAACTCTCTGGATCAGCATTCCCACAATGCTGAGCTTGAGCTAGTGGCCAACTGACATAAATCTACCAATACAATATCTCGCACCAGTCTAGCCGCAACCATCTCTGGGATAACAAACCAATCAACAATAAAACTAAAAGTGCAATAAGAGAATCTGCCAAGTTAAGTTGCATTAAATAAATGGAAAAAAATTCCCTTCTCTAAGCGCTTAATTTAATTGGTTCTTTCTTGGCTAAATGTAAAGAAAGTTGTCAGGCTAGTTTTTGGGTCTGACAACGAAAGTGCAACCAATCAACGTGAAGACATAGGGGACTATACAGAGGACCCTTGGAACTTGGAATTTGACCTAAACTTGAATTAAATAAAACATAAGACAACCACTGATTAAACAAGACCAGGATAAAACAAGATCAAAGAAAAAAATACATTATTATTCAAACGTTGTTTTTTTTTTTATTTGTCTTCAATTTGTGCCAGTTGGTCAGAGGTACTTCAAAGGCACATCAGCTTATATTTGATCAGGGCAACCACTACTGCGAGGGGAAACAACATACAAACAACTTACGTAACAATAAACACATAATGTAGATACAAACAAGTGTTGCAAAGCATGCTGGGAAGCCGGAAGTGCTCCCAGCGACACTATATTTCTATAACTGCCTTAGTGATCACCGCTATCCCAAAAATTGGCATCGTAACTCATCCTCTATTGTTTGCTAACTTCCCCGACCTCTTTGACATTTTTTTTGGTTCTCTGTGTTGCCAGGTCATTGAGTGAGCGACAGGAAGAAAAACTCTGACTCACCTATTGGTTCGCATGTATGAATCTCTAGTCCCCAAATACTGTGTAACACGACCAATCTTCTTCAGACTGTTCTCTCAGGAGAAAATACCATCTTATATTTGGATCAATACGCCATGTCCTATATTACGGGTATTGAAAAATGAAACTGATATTTTGTAAAGCAACACATGTAGCTATGCAAAGAAGTCATATACATTCCCGATCAAAAGTTTGAGACCGGTTGAAAAATTGCCAGAACGTACATTTTGCACTGTTGGATCATACGGAGGTTCTAAACAGAGCTTCAAAATGCAAAAAGAAGAAATGGGAGTGAGACAAAAAAAAAAAAAACGAGTAAGCAATTTATTGCAAACAAGGATTAAAGTGAAATAGACTGTTCATCAACTGATCAAAAGTTTGAGCTCAAACAAATCTGAAACCTTGCCTAAAATTGAAATACAATATTCAAAAAAAAGGAGTAACGAGTTCAAGTAGCTGCGCCATTCTGGTTAATCGACTCAAAAATTGGTATGTGCATGCTTGATGCCAGTGCTTCCAGGAGGCTAGTGGGAATGTTGCTCAAGGTGGTGAAGATGGCTTCACAGCATCCGCTGTCTGGAACTAATGTCCATTTTTGAAAACTTCCCTTGCCATCCAACCCTAAATGCTCTAAATGTTCTCATTTAAATCAGGGGAACACACAGGATAGTCCAAAAGAGTGAGGTTACTTCTCTGGAAGAAGATTCAAGAGTTTTATTGTTTTATGCACAGTAAAACAGGTCCTTTGTCAGGCGGGCTTTGTAAACTGCAGCGTTGTCCTGTTGAAAAACTCAGTCATTACCACACAGACCAGAGCCTTCAGTCACGAGGGATGCCCCCTGCAACATCTCCACGTAGGCAGCTGCCGTTTGATGCCCCTGCACCACCTCAAGCGCCACTGTTACATTAAAAGAAAAAGCACACCAGCTAATGATGGCGCCCGCTTGCTGTGCAGTGTCCAAAACATTTCAGGTGGGATCTCCTTGTCATGCCAGTAACATTCGAAGCCATCACAGGATCGTCAAGGTTACATTTCTTCTCATATGGGAATAAAACCTTCTTCTACCTTTCAATATCCCATGTATGCAAATTCATGCAAATTCTAAACAGGCAATTTTGTGATGTTGAAGGAGACTAGGCCTTTGAAAAACATTCTTTCACAGATGCTATCTGATGGTTATTGGACTGCACTCTGCACGGGTGACAACCTTCATTTGGGCCGAGGATAGCCCCATGTCTTGATGGACAGCCAATGGGATCCTGTGGCTTCGGGCCAGTGACATTTTTTTTGGGTCTACCATTTGACTTTTTGTTCCATAACCCTCAGGGTCTTTGAAAAAATTTCAAATGACTGTCCTACTGCATCCAACCTCAGCAGCAGCGAGAGGCTTTGCTTCTGCAACTCAACAATCCAACCGCGTTCAAAGAGAGAAATGACGGCGTGAATACCTGACAGAAAATGACATTGAAACCACATCTTTGCAACGATTTTGGCTTTTAAAGGCAGTGCTTTTAAACTTTTAATCAGCTGATGAACAGTCTATTTCACTTTAATGGTAAATGGACTTTGACTTGTATAGCGCTTTTCTGCCTTTAAGCTACTCAAAGCACTTTGACACTGTTACCACATTTACCTACTGATGACGCAGCATCAGGAGCAAATGGGGGTTCGGTATCTTGCCTTGGGCATGATCATGGGAGGATGGAGGCCCGAACCTGCAACCTTCAGGTTGGGAGATGACAGCTCTACCACCTGAAGCCATGCCGCCCCCTAATGCTTGTTTGCAATAAACTTCTTTATTTACACAGCAGCTGCTGCTCCCTCTCATCACCCTGACAGACTCTCCAGTGGTCACTGTAGAGTAAATCTGCTTCCTGGGAACCATCATCACCCAGGATCATCTAAAAAAGCCCAGCCTAGGATGTACTTCCTGCGGCAGCTGAAGGGGTTCAGCCTGCCAGCGAAGATGATGGTGCACTTTTACACCTCCATTGACTTAATCCTCGCCTCCTCCATCACCATCTGTTTCACTGCAGCTACTGCCAAAGACAAGGGTAGACTGCAGAGCATCATCCGCTCCACAGAGAAGGTGGTAGGCTGCAATCTGTCTTCCATCCAGGACCTGTACACCTCCAGGACTCTGAAGAGTGCCGGTAAGATTGTGGCCAACCCCTCCCTCCCTGGTCACAAACTTTTCCAATCACTCCTCTCCAGCAGGAGGCTTCTGTCTATTAGGACCAGAACCTCACGCCAAGAACAGTTTCTTTCCGTCTGCCACCAGCCTCATGAACAGTGTCCAGGAACCCCACTGACTCCCCACCCCTTCATAAGATATACATGTGAGATTAACATGCTCATTAATACACATCATCACTGGTACTGCTCATACTGCACATTTTAATTTCACTCTGCTCGAAACATGCATCATTGTAAATATATCATATTTTTGCACCCTCAGTCCTGTAAATAATGCTATAATTCCATGGTTCCATTTAACTCCATCAATAGTTCTGCTGCAGTTTTGCACTGCCACACTGTCATCTGTATATTTTTAAGCCCCTAGCGATAGCGGTGCAAAGGCCCTTTTCAAACTGCTATGTTCATTATAATTATTCTGCGACTTTCGGGTATCCATATGTCACTTCCTCAATTAGTAGCTGTGCCTCTTTGTGGTGACTAGGGATGTAAATGTCTTGGTGATAGACGGTTCAATTCGAATCTACATACACAGGTAACGATACAATAAAAAAAACGATATATTTAAAAACAGAACGATTCCATACGACTTGATGCAGTGTACAAACAATACAATTAAATTCGATACGATTCCATTCTACGGTTAATGTCTGTTGATGTAGACATTCCAAAGCAAAACTTTTTACCATACTCACCTCTGATGGTCTGGCTGCTCAAGTTTTGCGCCTTTCCTTTAAAATCCAAAAAAGGTGTTAGTTTTGGGGGAGGTGTTGAAAATCTTTCGCAGTGACTAGTAAATAGCGGTAAGTAGTGGTGACTCATACATAGCTCCAGGTGCACTGGCTAGCGGCTAGCTAGCTGCCGGCTAACGGCTAGCTAGCTAGCGTGCCTGCTACTATTTACACCCATTCTTGTCTTCAGCCATGGGAAGCTATGCAACAAGCATGACAGTCCTTTCTCCGGCTGCCCAGGCTCTCGCACTGTTTGAGACACTGTCAACCGTCACTGTCAACCGCTTCTGTCGCGATACCCGGTGCATGACTCCACAATCGAATAATGCGTGAACCACGAGGCACGTGGGGGTGTGAGGGCCCGTTCAACGCTGCTCGCAGCTTTAATTATATTTATACTGTATTTGTACTTTAATGTGATACTTTTTATTTACTTTTTTTTATTGGTGCACCAACCCACCAGAACCTGTATTGTGTGAACTATACCTGGCAATAAACCTGATTCTGATTAATATGAACTTCAGTCTTTGCTCTTTTCTTCCCCATTTTTCCCCCCCATATTTCAACTTTCTTCTCATGTCTTTGTAAATTTTCTTTTCGTAATATTATGACTTTATTCCCATCATATTATAACTTTTTCCCCAACCTAATTTCTGTATCATAGTATTAGGACCCTTAACACACACCATTAAAATTCTAATTTCTCTTTAACATTTAAACTCTGTGATACTAAAATGATCTCCTAATAATATTACAAATATTTTGACTTTTTTTTCTTGTTAGAATATGACTTTTTTCTCTGACTTTATTTTCATAAAATTAAAGATGCTTTTTCCATTTCTTCTGCTACTATTTCAAGTTTATTCTTAGAATTCTCACAATTATGCTTTTATTCTCATAATATTTTGACTTTATTCTCGTAATATAACTTTTAAAAATTTTCCAATAATTACAACTTTATTCACTGTTTTATTTGTCATAATATTATGACTTCTAAAAAAAGTTATTTTTTCTTTAATATCTCAACTTTATGCTAATAATAAGATCCTCATAATCTTCCATTATTCTTGTAAAAGTACAACTTTCTCTCCTTATATTACTTTACGGTTTGCTTTTTTCTCCTAATACTTTGACTTTATTCTTGTAAAATTACTGGGGATTTTTTTCCATTTTTGCTCTGTGTGTGTGTGTGTGTGTGTGTTTTTATTTTCTTGTTAAATTATATTTTTAGAATGTACCTTGAGCCAACAACAAAAACAGCCACACTTTGAACATCCATGTCCTATATACTCCTGCAAGAATCCAAAAACGGGATAAGATGAGACAAAGCAGCAAAGCCTTCACAACGCTCAGATTGTATATTTCTTTTTGGTACTGTCTTTTTTGTGTGTACACAGCAGTATACCTTTTCACAAGGTTATCAGCGATTGTAACAACGATGACAGAACTAAAAGAGGAATTTATAGGTCAAAAAGGGTAGTCAAATGCAAGGTTTTATAATGCTTAACAACAGGCTTTTGTAGAACTTGTTCTTGCACTGACATGACAATTAACAATGCAAAAATGGAACATACCGTGTCCAACTTTCAAGGTTCCACTGTCCCGTCCGACAACAACGTAATCAACACTCGCGCAGAGCCAATTAGCGATGACAATAATCCCAAAAGAAGCTTTGATTGCTTTGCTGACTGACAAAAGTAGAAAAGGAATCAGATGTCTGCCGCAAGCTCAGTCGAGGAGTCTTATTGTTTTACTAATGAAACAAGTCCACCACTACAGGCACTCAGCGCAGCCACTTCCTGTAGCCATATGCTAATGTCATGACCTTTAGCTGTTTATGTGATGTCCAATCAGTATGTGATCAGTTCAATTTATCTAATGTTTTTTGGTCTTTGTTGTAAATCTATTTGTGCTTAGTGTAGAAATACCATTTTGGCTGCCTTGTATTTAGTTTGACCTGCACTACTGCAAAATATGAAGGTGTGTGCTTAGCTTTAACAATGACATATTTTTGGGTTGGGCAGTAGGGCAATTTTTTTTTTTTTTTTTCCTAGACGCAACTTTGGGTCAATTTTTATTGCACGAACAACATTTGTCCCCTACAATTGCATTCAGACAATCATTAACCTGCAAAGTGGAACTAAACAGCATTTACAGTATCTTAGTAGGTTTTCAAAAGGTGACAAGCTGGGCGTGATAGTTTCTGCTCTGAGATAACATCGCCTAACATAGCCAAAAATAATTCTATCTAATCTATCCATATTATGTGAAGCCAAGATATCGGACAGCCACCGCCTTTAAAGCAAATGGAAATGCCATGCAGGACCAAACTCAGCCATGTGCAAAGCTGCTGATGAGTTTTTGCTTGTTGTGATTGACAGGCCACTGCAGCATTGTCAGCAAAGAGTGTTTCCCTGCTCCGTGCTCAGTGAAGCTAAGACGAGAGTTACTACAGATGGAAGAGCTTTTTTTGCAAGAAAGGAAAACTGCTTTGTCAGTGCACATCAGTGTCCATGTAAAACGCAGCAAGGAAGGAGGAGGGGGAGTGCTTTTAAAAGTGTGGGGGTGAGCATCCGGGCCAGTTATTTCACTCTTCAAGTCTCCAGTCAGTAGAGGTTCTGGCTTCAATGGCTCCCCGAGCTCGTTTCTCCTCTTCTTCTTTCGTCTTTTTCCTAAATTGTGCACCCAATGGCTTGGACTTTGATGTTTTGTTGACAATTAATCATCATCCCCTACTTTCAACACCTCTATCTATCCGCCAAGGCTAAACCAGCTCATGTTGACTAACAATTCGCTCATTTTTGTTATTTAAAAGGGATAGTTCCGATTTTTTTTATATGATGTTGTATGACATCCCCACCAGCAGTGCTGTGCATAAATAGTGACTTTCTCCCCCACTTCGTCCCGTGACCCGAGTTCTGGTCGGTTTTTGGTGTTGAGGAAAGTAGTTCCGGCTAATTGGTGCGGTCACTTTAGTAAAGCGTTTTGCTTCTCAAAACAATATGCATTCAAAAGAGTCATACATTTGCATTGCGTATATTTTCACTGTGTTGTGTTTTACTGCTTCAGGCCCATTTTACAATGCCCACTGATGACGTGCAGGTGCTGAGGAGAGGCACGTTTATTCTCGCACGCAGCAAATATCAACCATTGCCATTCTCAACACACACACACACACACAACACATTCCGGCCTTCAAAATAAGAGCCCTCTTTGTCACATTTATCTAACAAAATAAGGGTGTCATTAAAATATCTTACATTAATAATGCGATTGGAAGTACATCTGTGACTACATCTTCCTTAATCACAAGCACGGGTATTACAGTTTGAAGATTTTGTAGCAATACGTACTGAAGCTGACATCCCATTAGAAAAGTTAGCTGAACTACATCCATTTCTCAGCTACTGGACAAAATGGGCGAATGATGTATTGCATGAATAAATGTAAGGATTTTTGCATTTTATTCACCAACCCAAGTAGTACAAGGTAAAAAAACAAAACACAACTGAATTCTACAATATGAAACAGAAAAAACGGATTTTGGGAAAAAGAAAAATAATACGGATTTCATAGGGACCTAAGCGAGCTTGTTTAAAAAAAAAAATATATATATATATATATATATATATATATATATTTATATATTTATATATATATACACATATACACACAGTCAAAGCTGTCTTAGCGGCCACCTGTATAGAACGGCCACCTGCCTATAGCAGCCACTGAAAAATCCCCCGCGGAAAATATATGTGTTGTGGACCCTGTGTATAGCGGTCACCTGTCTAACGCGGCCAGCGGCCACCCATTTTGTCTCCCTTGGTAAATATATGACCGCATATAGCGGTCAAAATGCCGACTCAAGCAGAAGCTTCATGCACGAAAAAGTTTCGTTTTTTAAGCAATGAAGCCGTCGTGTCTAGACTTTAATTACTGAGTCCTAGCTCATTCACAAAATCCACACGAACTGTCAGTTGTTCCACATAAAAAAAGCCGTCTTCTTTGGAGCTTGTTGCAGACAGTGACACCGTTTATTTCCTGGTGTGAGACAATGTGCACTGGTCAATACTGTAATGCCCCTTGTTGTGGGGAAGGAGAAACTCACGTCGCCGATGCACTTTAATCGCTTTATTAACAGCGGTTTATTAACCTAGTAGTTCTTTACAACTTTTATCCGCAGTCCCACAGTGGCCTCTACTGGTCAACATGTAACAGTATTATTATATGCATCTGCAAACACAACAAGCTTCTAACTACAGACATGTTAATATGTGCGCGCACAAATTCAAAATGGCCGCAAACCTGTCTATAACGGCCACTTTTGCCGTTTCCCTTTAGTGGCCGCTATAGACAGGTTTGACTGTACATATATATTCCAAACCACACCACATATTGATCTATAACCATGTCAAATGATTAGTCCTACTCTAAAAGTATTTTGCACACCCATTTTTTCCAATTTTATTTTTTATTGGATGGACTTTTATTGGATTAGGGACGTGACTCACAGAGGTTTGTTACAAAAGCCGAACAATATTGTTGGTCATGCTGTGTAATAAAGTAAATTCAGCAATACTTTGTTTGCATTATTTTTAATGCTTTGAAGAGCTATTTTCATAACCACATTCAGTTCCACAAATCCATGTGTGTAACAAAAGCTTATTATTAAAAAAAAACAAACAAACAAAAAAGATCAGTACCGGATGGGCTCGGATTGGCTAGACTGTAAAAAAAAAAAAAAAAAAAAAAAAAAAAAAAATCTGATCGGAAGCCAAGAAAATGTGGATCGGGAAATCCCTAGATCCTACTTTGCGGTTGTTGACGTGTTTTAACTTACTTTTACACTTGTATGACAGTTATAAATGCTACTTAAAACGTTTCCTGTACAGTTAATGAAGGCTTTAACAATGAAACAGAGTATTTCTATTTCCATTATTTCTATGACAAATCTAATCTATTCACTTTGTGTACGACATTTACGCCTAACTCCCACCGAAGGTGATTCCAACCACTTGAGAAAAAGCTTGTCAAAAGGTATTCTGCATATCAACGCTGCCTATGCCAGCAGAATTGTACTTATTCTGTCAGAACTCTCAGAAGGGCTACTCCACAATAGTCTTCCCTCTCTCTTGATTATATAAACAGGGTGACTTTCGGAGTCAGCACACAAATAGCCTGAGGTAATGTCAATGAAAAGGAGTTATTGACAATTATAAGGTCATAGCTACTGATCCCAGCCTTATCTGAAAGTGAGAGAGTGAGTGCCAAAAAACCACGTCTCCGCCTTTTTAAACTCATTTGCTTCTTAAAACTGTCTGCAATTAAAAAGTAAAGTAAAACACTGCCTGGGGGGGAATACTTCCTTTTGAGTGTGTTTGTACGCGAGTGTATTTGTCTGTTCTAACCTCCAGCCCCTTCGTCCCACATGCTCAATCACCGCAAAATCAGCTCTCCAGGAGGCTCCGAAAAGAAACTTGCTCTTTGACATAAAAAAAAAAAAAAAATAGAGTGGATGGAACAAATGCAGATTGGACAAGCCCGGCTCAGTTACTTCATTTCCACAATCTACAAAGAAAGGTCGCCCACGCCGATTTGGTTCAGTCACTGGACTTCACTCAGGAATTCGTAAGATAGCTTGAGATTATGTCACACTCTCATAAACAACGCCCTCCGAGTCCAAATCGGATTTTTTTTTTTTTTTTTAAATAAAAGAGAGTAAAGCAGATTCATAGCAGACAAAGTTGTGCTGAGCATGCACGGGAGAGAACTTTAACCCTCCTCGAAAGGGAAATTGATGCACCTTAGCTCATTTATCATGAGAGCAGATTGTATGAGAGAGGTCAAGGACGAGTTAAACTGTATCGTGGCGAGATGAAAAATACTTAAGACCCTCCGATTAGGGCTGGGTGCCTTTTACATTTGAACAGACACTGTACCGATAGGGATGGGTACCTTTCACTTTCGAACCGGTATCGTACCAATACCCAGTACCTGTGAATCATTAATGGTACCAATTTCCGGTACTTTTGTGTGTTTTTATGTGGTAATAAATGTTAATTTTCTTTCTTTTTTTTAATTTACGATATTTATCTCCCAATATATAAAGTTTAACAAATACAGTCATCCCTCGTTTATAGTGGTGAATTGGTTTCAGACCTGACTTTCTGCGATATACGATTCAAATTAAGAAATTCATAGTTAGAGAATAGAAATCCAGTTTATGACTTTCTAAATATGATTTTTAACATTGTTAGAGCCCTGTAGGCATGAAATAACACATCTATAGTCACCTTTACACTCTGATTATTCCTTGTTTACATGACATAGCAACTCTTATGCTGCAGGGACTGGAGACGACTGCTAGCTATAGCAAGCTAGCGAGTTACAGAATTAACAAGCTAGAGAGCTAGCGAGCTAACAGTCAAACCTAGCATTTATTTCTTCTAAAGTTAAGAAGTCCAAAACTTACCACTTCCACACGGGATGGGAGGCAATTTTTTTTCCACTCTATCATGTCAGACATGCCATGGCTAACTTCATGTAGTGTTCAGGCAATGTAAGGTAATGTCTCAATGATTAGTGCCATTACTGCCACCTCATGACCAGAATACTACATATCATTTGTATTTCAATATGTTTTGACGAATAGTAGACCATACTCTACCAAAAAGCAGCCATCATTTATTCATGAATTAATTTCTGAAAAAAATATCGCTCCCTCACTATGTTGCGGTTTTCCAAAAAATAATTAATAAATGATCGCTGTTTTGTGGTTGCCTATGGCCTATTATTAGTCATAAAATACTGAAAGATAAGTTAAACGTAGTATTCTGGTCAAGAGGCATCAGTAATATGAGATATGACATTAGATCACATTACCATTCACACTGCATGGGGACTGGCTACTCAGTCAGCAGAGCCGAGCCGACATGCCATGGCTGAGATCGAGCAAAAAAATGGTTCTCTCATTCCATGTGGAAGTGGTAAGTTTTTGGCTTCTTTGTCCTTCTTCCCCACTCCGTCTGAAACACTTTTAGTTTAGAGTAAGTAAATTGGAAAGGCTAATTAGTTAGCTAAGTCGCTTGCTATGCTAGCAGCAGCCGTTTTCCCCTTGCAGTGACACCGTAGCCTGTGCAATGTGATGACTATTGGCCTATTTCATGTCTACAGGGCTCTAATAATGTTAAAACCTGTATTTAGAAAGTAATAAACATGCTTTTTTTTTCTCTAAATACAAAAGTATTCAGTTTAATAGTGAATCCTAATTCACGGAAATTCACTTATCGTGGTCGTGTCTGGAACCAATTACCACAATAAACGAAGGACGACTATAGTTGCTGGATTACATGTCAATTGCATCTAAATTGTAGTTTTCTTTCTACTAAATAAAGTATTACTAAAGATGTTTAATATGAATGTTCTCTCTCACATATTTTTAACACTACAGTATCTATTGACCTGTTGGTGTTGTATATTTTTCACTGGCTAACAAAACACACACGTACGATTTGCAGTCTATTTTAATTCATTTGCAAATACAAAAATGAAGTTTTGGTGGTTTGGTTTGGTTCAAATATGGCTGTCTTTTGTCGTTTTGGCCCCCGTGCGATTGAGTTTGACACCCCTGAACCAGTTGTTTTAGATGCAGTGGAACCTTGTTTAGCATCTGCCCTAATTAGTTTTTTAGTTAATGTAAAAAAAAAAAATAATAATTACGGCAACATTTTGCCTCGGTTTGTGTACATTTTCCACTTAGTGTACAATATGGCGTGTGTCTCGTCGTGCTATTGATACGCTGCATGAGTCCAACTGTGTTTTTAATCACAAAACATCCATGTCAGCAACCTATTAGTTTGCTAATACATGGAAACAGGAACCAGACCCTTTCTGTGATGTCATCAGTGGTTGACTGTGCATGTCTTGGCTAACTACCGGAAACGGTTACGCCACAAATCTCTGCTTTTCTTTCGATCACTGCTGCAAAATAATATTAATAAATAGCAAAAATAATAATACTTATATTTTATATATATTTGATACTTGCTGTATACTTTGGCCCTCTCAGGTATAGTAGCTAAATAAGCCAAGTCGATGTGTGTACAGCGCATACTAGGGCAATATCTGTCTGCACTGAACCAACAAACACAAAGGAAGCTTTTTGTGCAGAAAAACAAACATGGCGTGAGAGATGAATGCTTGTGTTAGCAGGAGGAAACTAAACAGAAAACACCTCATTATGGAAGACAAGATGGCCCAGAGGTACCTGACAACATAGACACTTCTAAAATCTGACTGCATACAGGTCCAATCAGACATTTTCCCAGCCCCACTGGCCTGCCCAGGCAAGTGGCCTTTTTTATTCACTAGCAGACATTCGGTATCGTATGTGCGTCAACAGGACAGAAAGCAATGTAAATTGATTGTCAGTTTGCCAGCAGTTTTTTCTGTAAAAAAAAATAAAAATAAAAGCAGCCATAGCAAATTGTGGCACGCATACATTCAAGTGCATTTCCTCGTCTGACTCAGTCTCACGGTGGTGATCGCCCAGTCCAACACATGACAAGCGCTGACATGCTGATTGAGACATGGAAAATGAGCAAGAAGAAACTCAAGCGACTCCTCACTGTGCATAAACATCATAAACGAGTGTCCTATGGTAAATCAATTAACAAACCAAACGTCACACACGTCCAAGTCGAAGGGCGCATTAAATCAAGCTTATATCCTCAATTATTTCTCAAGGCATTTACTTTTTAATCTCTCATCCAGAAAAAGCAAGCATGATCCAGTGAACCAAAACACAGACGCTTCTCCCTGCCTAATCCCCACATTGCAACCTAAACACAGAAAATGATCATGACTCAGCACATGTAGTGTGTTTGTCACACCTGGTATCAACATGACACGCGTGTCATTAACATGAGCACCGCACCAAGTCCCAGTGTTTCCCAACCTAGCAATCACTGAGTCAACATGGGGCTACACACTGAGATCTGACTGTGCAGAGCATATTCAGAGGAGGTCTACGCCGCATTCTTTCAACATGGTGAAGTGAAATTGATCTTGGAGACACACAGCGAGACTCCCTAAACAACTGATGTCTGCAGGCTTTGTGTTTGGCATCGGCTCGTCTGCTCTGGGGGGAGGGGCGGTGCCTTGTTTGATGGTCAAGTTGTGAAGCACGTAGCAAGATGATACGGGCTGCGCTGCGCCATATAGGTTTTGTGTGTACGCATGGTAAGTGTTGTGCATAAATGCATGCATTTTCCTGTGCACAAGTACCAGCGGATAAATCCCATACCTTGTGTGGGAATGTTCTTCAGATATCACAAAGAGGCAAAAATGTCGATTGCTCTTTTCCAAAGTCAAAGCTGATGTGATTATCCTGTTTTGCCTGAAACGCAAAGATTATAGGTCTGCGTTCTAAGGAAATAAAAAAAAAAGTCACATTTGAGAGGCTGAAAACAATATATTTATGGTAAATTTTTAAATAAAACGATCAATCGGTTACCAAAATAGTTGTCGATTAATGGGATAATCAATTAATAATCGATTCATCAATTAATCGTTGAGGCTCTAGTCTAATCCACCTTTGCGTTTCTTACTTTCAGGTGTGCACAAATTGCAGTTAAATCTAAATTTTAAAAAAATAATAGCTATAAATAAGTTATCAGTTATCGTATCGGGCTTGAGAAGCGGACGTATGAAAAACAAAATAACGTGCATTTTTTTAAGTATTAAAATTATCGTTTTAATAAGTGGACATACAATTTCCTACAGTGACTTTCTAGAATGACTTCAGTTGTAGTACCATTGTAAAGGAAAACAGGTCTTGAAAAGAGGTCTTATTTAATATAATTTAAAAATACTAATACAACTAACTAATACTAATACAATTAACTAATACAATTCAGGTTTCCAGGTCAAGCGAATGTCAAATTTTGTACTCAAATGGCTTTTTATTACGACTTCATTTTTTTGTTTTACGAGATAAAAGGTCGTTTGAGAATAAAGTAATATCACCAGGAAAAAGTTGTAATGTTACAAAAATAAAGCCTGATTTTTTTTAAAAAAATTTAAAGTAATATTATGCAAGCTTTCCCACAAGGGAAAATAACATCCTGGACCAAGTCTACTGCAACATGAAAGGTGCTTTGAAGGCTGTTCCAAGACCCCACTTTGGAAAGGCTGACCACATCTCTATATTCCTTTATCCAACATACAGACAACTTCTTAAAAAAGCTCCCCCTGTACGTACAGCAGTTAAAGTATGGAATGAAGAAACTGATCAAGTACTTCAGGACTGCTTTGGCTGCACAAACTGGGATGTGTTTAAAACTGCAGCGGGGAGGGAAGATTGTACTGTTGATTTGGATGAATATGCTTCTGCTGTTACTGGCTACATTAGCACATGCATAGAGACTGTCACCACCACCAAGTATTACAGAAAATACCCTAACCAAAAACAGTGGATGAACTGTGATGTAAGGGCTAAGCTACGTGCTCGTTCGACTGCATTTGTCATGGGCACCGCTGATGACTACAAAAAGGCCAGATATGACCTGAGGAGGTCCATACGGGAGGCCAAGAGGCAGTACAGACAGAAGCTGGAGGGCTACTATTCCACCTCAGACCCTCGGCGCATGTGGGCGGGGCTCCAGCACATCACAGACTATCGACAGCAGAGTAGCGTAGCCACGTCCAGCCAAACCACACTTCCTGATGAGTTGAATGAGTTCTATGCCCGCTTTGATACCCAAACTCCTGATGAGCAGAGAGGGTGGCTGAACCTGGGGAGCACACAGGACTCACCTCTCATGGTGACATCAGCTGATGTGCGCAGGGTTCTAAACAAAACAAACCCACGAAAAGCAGCAGGGCCAGACAACATCTCAGGACGTGCACTTCGGGTTTGCTCATCAGAGCTAGCTGATGTGCTTGCTGACATATTTAACCTGTCGCTTGCACAAGCATCTGTACCGACCTGCTTTAAGTCCACCACCATAGTGCCCGTACCCAAGAAGAGCAACGTGACCTGCTTGAATGACTATCGCCCTATAGCACTCACTCCTATTGTTATGAAGTGCTTTGAAAGATTAGTCATGACCCACATCAAAAAGAGCATCCCGGCGGCAACCGTGGACCCTCTACAGTTTGCATATCGCCAGAACCGGTCCACGGATGATGCAGTCAACACTGCCATCCACACAGCCCTTTCTCACCTACAGGGCCAGGACACATACGTCAGAATGCTATTTATAGACTATAGCTCTGCATTCAATACAGTCAGCCCCCACAAACTCACAGATAAGCTCCTCACACTTGGCCTGTCTCCCTCCCTCTGTAACTGGGTGTTTAACTTTCTCACAGGCAGGCCCCAGTCAGTCAGAGTCCACAACCGCACATCCAGCTCAAGAATTGTGAGCACTGGGACCCCACAGGGGTGTGTGCTGAGTCCACTCCTCTACACGCTCTTCACCTACGATTGCGTGGCCTCCCAGAACAACACCAGCATCATTAAATTTGCAGATGACACTACAGTCATCGGACTGATCACTGGTGGTGTTGAAACATCATACAGAAGAGAGGTGGCGGACCTCATAGCTTGGTGTCGTGATAACAATCTCCTTCTCAATACAGATAAGACTAAAGAGATGATCATCGACCCAAGAACAAGGGAAAAGGAGCCGCATAGACCCCTGTTTATTGATGAGACTGAGGTGGAGAGGGTGAAAACCTTCAAGTTCCTTGGCACACACATCAGCGAGGACCTCACCTGGTCTCACAACACCCAACAAATTCTGAAGAAGTCCCAAAGGAGACTGTACTTCCTGAGAAGACTGAGGAAATTTGGCATGTCCACCACAATCCTGAGTTGCTTCTACAGATGCACTATCGAAAGTGTCCTTACCGCCTCCATCACTGTTTGGTACGGTAACTGTACAACACGTGATAGGAAGGCACTCCAGCGGGTGATCAAGACCTCACAGAACATTGTTGGGGCAGCCCTCCCCACACTGCAAGACATTTATAAATCTAGAGTCCTACGAAGAACACACAACCTCATCAAGGACAGCACACATCCACAACACTCACTATTCACACTCCTACCGTCAGGCAGACGCTACAGGAGTTTGAAGTCCAGGACCACAAGGCTGGCAAACAGTTTTTACCCACAGGCCATCAGGCTCCTCAACGAAGCACTCGCACACGCCGCACGCAACACACGCACACACTCATAGCACTTTATTTATTTATTTATTTGTATTATTTACTTGTATTAATGTCTCGTCTGTTGTTGTTGCTTAATTTATTGGTATATATGTTTATGTGTTTATGTTTCTTATGTTCTTATTCTTTCATTTGTTTTCTTTCTTTTCTTGGGAGAATGAACAGAATAAGATTTTCATTGCATGGTATAACTGCTGTTTTACCATGCACATGACAATAAAAACTCTCTTGAATCTCTTGAATCTTGAATCTTGATATAATAAAATTAAAGTAAATATCAGATTTTCCACACAAGCAACTTAATTTTCCATAATATTATGAGATAAAAGCCATTATCTGACAACAAGTAGTAATCTTATGAGAAAAAAAGCCTAATCTACAAGTTATATTCCAACTTTATTCTATTAAGCTTTGCAATATTAAAATCCAAATGTTGTAAGGATTTTTTTCATCAAACATTAAAACATATTCTCCTAAAATTAGGACTTTTCTATTTTAATATATTAAAACCTTATTCTCCTATCAACAATTATCCTTTATTATTGTAGTTCTATAGCTACACTATATTCTCTTAGTATTATTTTATTTTGACTTTTAATCTGACCGACCCAGCCCAGAAAAAGCATGTCTGCCTCCTACCAGTTTAAAAGACATTTGTTCAAATACAGATATTTAATTTGTACACGGGGCGAGGCGAATGTCGGATGGGATCACAGGTGCTCGCTGAAAAGCTAGGTGACGTCTTTAAAGCGGTCCACGGGTGCATGCATGCTAATGGCAGGTCTGAACAGAGCCTGAATTGCTGAGAAGAGGCGTGATGCACAAATTGTCCACTCAAGGGCTACAACATGCGGTACACAAACTTCAAGCGATTCAATACAAAAAAATGCAGCTTTTACAAAGATAATGATGCTCAGGTTTGATTGACAGTCAGAGATGCATTAACTTAGCGGCAAAAGTCTTGTATTGGGTTTCAATAGCTTGTATCGGTGTACAAGACCAGGCCTGCATGGTGACTACATGCTAAGGCTAGCACACATCTCTGGGTAAACAAACAAAAACACCATGCACCAGATGATATGTTGAAAGCAAATGCCTTCGCTATTTTTATTTGTTTTTTACTGTTTACTTGGAGCAAGCAAGTCAGTGCAAGGACAAATCACAATTTAATCACCTCAGCAGATGCAAATTTCTTGCAAATCACAGGTGAGACATCTTGTGTATTTCTGGTTCTCCACATTCAGTCTCATTCAAATAGACTTCTGCATGGTCCCATACACTCCCTCTTTTCTCCTTTCATTCATTTTATCCTTTTTCCCCCTCCGTCTCACAGTGTGGCAGATAGCGTCAGTGGCTGCACAAACGTCACATCACATCAGCCATGTTTGGCCCTCCTCTAAAGCCTTCGTGTGGCAAGCCGCAGGCTGGTGGCTGTGAGCAAATTGTTCTGCACTCTCTTACCACTAAAGTATAACATCTTAAAATGTCCCCTCATAAGCAAAACACTATTTAATGATGTTATCACTGTAATTTGTGTTCCTAGAGCCTGTTACTGAAACAACCACCATCTCCCTCCCTGAGCCACCTTTCAGAGAAGGTGTTCAAATGGTAAGTGGATTTCCATGACATCATGACGGAAAAGCGTCCCTCCTGGTAGACATATATCCATCTGTCCCACCCCTAGTTAGATGACCCCACCCTGTGTATACCCCCATCACTTCACGCAGGACAGCTTTGTTAAAAAAAAAAAAAAAAATACTGTATATCCACACACACACACCGGTATACAGTATATATATATATATATATATATTTTTTTTTTTTTTTTTTTTTAAAAAGATAACATGCACAGTAGTGCTTCTTGGAACCACACACTCTGTCAAAGACAAGCGGGGACAAACACAGCTCATTAGCACTAAAGCTACAGACACACAAAACGGCATATGTTCCCTGTAGGGTTTATGAAAAGCGCTAAATTAATTTAATCAAGATTTTGGTCAACACACTTGCAATCCACTATTGTGGGACCTCTGAGACTTAGGGGGTATTCTGCAAAGGGAGTTTAGTGGGTTAGCGAAGCGTGTTGAGTGGAAAGATAGGCTTACCTGTTCAGCAAAAGGTAGCTCTGTTTTCAAGTGGCTGTGTCACCATGATAACTATAACAATATACTGTAGATTTACGATGGAAAAAAGACACTGGCTGCTCCAATGTATTTCTTTTTTAATGGATAAGTGTTAATATGTCAAAGTTGTGCAATGTTGAGCACTTATAAATGAAAAAACTAGTAGGGTATAGTTCGTATACTAATCAGTGTTAACTTGCGCAGCTTTGTTCGGCTAGCGGTCCTCCCTCGTTCTATTGGCGGGACAGTGTTGCTTTTGGCAGCGATAATCTTTTTTAATTCCTCATAATGCTCAATAATAATTACTTGCTGCTCATGTGTAAAATACAACCGCTGGGATCGCTTCATTTTTGCGCGGAAGTAGAATAATATGACGTCAAAAGCCCCCTTTTATGTGAACTCGCATCGAGCACGTAGCCTGGGTTGGTCGAGACACTTTGGCAGAATACCCCCTCATATAAAATTGGTGAAATATAATATAACATGGGACCTTGAATGGACAGACAAGGATCTTCTTTGCTTCATTACCTGAAAATTGTACAGAAATATAACCACTAGGATGACAGACAAGGATCAAAATAAAGAGAGACTTAACTGCACGTGGCTTGATGAGCAAGAAAGGAAGAGGATTAGCGTTAGCTCTCCACTGCGCATGCGCACGCACACACACACACACAGAGAGTGGAAAAAAAATCCAGCCACAAAAAAGGTCATGTATATTGTTGCGTGCATTAACAACAGATGTGTTGTGACCAATGTTAGTTTTGAAGCGAGTGCTAAGAGAAACCGCCTCGAGGTCAAAGAGAAATTGATTCTTTCCCCGCCTCACTAATGTGTTATTGAATGACCGTTCCTACTCTCAGAGCCCTCGCCACGTTTTGTCAATACGGATTGTCTCCAGGCTAAATATCAAGTGTCACACGTCAGAAATACAGGTACACCTGCATAGAAAAACAAAGCCAATACAAATATTAAACACACTGTTGGATTGTCCCCCACACTCCCTCTAAACAAACACATGCAGGTGCTCTTTAAAATGACTGACTCTTGCATATGGGGGGGAAAAATATCTGCCACATATAGGAGGTTTTGTTCAAAATTGTAAAAATCTAAATGACGTAGGAGGTCACTGGACTTGATAGAAGGTCTCATTGCTCACAACTTTGCTTTATGCACTGGAATATCATAGGTCAAGGGTCGGGAACCTTTTTGGCTAAGAAAGCCATGAAAGCCATATCTTTTCAAATGTATAGCCATATAACATTTTTTAACACTGAATACAACTAAATATATACATTTTTAAGCACGACCAACAATTTATGAATATATTAAGTCTCTGAATCTGTTATTTTTATTAACATTGTTATGCCCAAAGTCAGCGGGGATCGGCTCCAGCATGCCCCCGCAACCCCAATGAGGAGAAGCGGCATAGGAAATAGATGGATGCATTTTGAAGCTATCCAATAATAAATCAAATCATTCTTACTATTGATGTGACTTCTGGTGCTGCATGGTTTTGCGGTGTACTCTTTTTCTTTTAGCCATCTTCTTCGTCAAAATGGTTTGCTCTGCACAATTAGCTAGCTGACTGTTTGATTAAGGGAGGAAACTTTACATCTTGACATCTCAATGACCCAGGTAGGCTCCCATATTATCCAGCAATGATCGAGTTTTGGTGTCTGACCTGGAAAAAATAACCAGCTGCCATTGGCTCTGGCCACCCACATTGCAGTAGAAAATGAACAGATGGATTAAAATGCAAAAGAAACTTATATTTTGAACGTTATTTTTGAACACGGCGATTTCTGTAATGTTTTACTTTAAAATGTCAGCAAAAAGAATTTAAATAAATACATCTCAGCGTGTTAAGACATGAGAGCCACATGCAGTCATCCAAAGAGCCGCATCTGGCTCCCGAGCCATAGCTTCCCTACCCCTGCCACAGGTCCTTCCCTAAACTGTTCCCATAAAGTCGGAAGCAAAGAATAGTCCAAATTGTCTTCATAAAATGAAGAATGAAGAGTCAAAGCCACAATGAGATGCACATGCAATACAAGTAGTCAGGGGTGCCGTAAAGGGGGGAAAAATTAGGACAATTCCAAGGGCCCGTGACTGACAGGGGCCTCAGTAAATAGTTAAATAACTGTCCCATCTGCAATTTGTGATTTCTTTTTTATTTAGTCAAAAAATGATTAAAACGATCTCTTGTATTTGGTAGTAACAGTTACTGTAAATATCCACATTGACTACTGCCTTCACCGTGCTTGGTAGCAACAGCGTGTTGCCTGTCGGTCTGCAGTTGCGGCAGAGCAGAGTGAAACAGTGCTGCCAGTGCCTAGTAAAATAATGACTGGGATTGAAAAAGGAAAGAGAAATGTGAGAGAAGAAAGGCAAACGAGGAGGGTGTCAATACTGTATGTGAGCCGTTTTTTGTTTTTTTTTGTAGCTTAGTCAGTCTGTGTGTCGTGGAAATGAACCTGTTAGCTTAATGTCCACAATGACATAAGCTAGCAGAGGCGTTTTTTTTCCCCCCATGGGGCCCAAAATTCCTGGTGGCGTCCCTGCAAGTTATAAATTAATGCTTGACAAAATGATCAGTGATTATAATTTACTTACTGAGGACGTAGAGCGACAGTGTGATTCCTGCCAAGCAAAAGCCTTCAAAGAACCTCAGGGTGCTGAACATGGGAACGTTGACGGAGAAGGCCACAGTGAGGCCGAACACCAGCATGAACAGCACGGATATGATCAGCACTGGGTGGCGACCAAACCTACACAATCAGATAAAAAAATATACATATTTTAAACAGCTTTAAAGGAAATATATAGATTTGATGAAAAAGAATAGTTCTGGGGATAAGTCTTACCAGTCTGCAAGGATTCCAAACACCAGGTATCCAAAGATGGATCCCACCAAGAGGGAGAACTTTGCAATGTGGACTTTCCATGCTGAGTTACACACCAGACTCCACTGTAGAGACAATAAATACAGCACCAATAAATGTGTGCCGGGTTAAAAATATCACTGTCAAATTCAAAACCAAATGCAAGTGAAAGATTTCAGCCAGGAAAAACTTCAAAAACAAAATACATCTCGGAAAATATGCTTCAAAGTCAGTATCAGTAGGAACAGTGAACGGTCATTTCTCCTTTTCCAAACATCTCCACAAATGAGATGCATTTTTCTTCTTTGAGGTTAGGGGCGCTTGGGGGGGCTTCCATGACCTCTACGACAGTGACCTTTTTAGCCTGGATACGCTACAGGATTACTCAAAACCACTCAGCCATCACATGATCCAGGAATGCCACTCACTCATGCTTTCAGTATCGATGTCAGCATCGAAAGAAAAGACGCAAAACGAGTTCCTGGTTGTGCAATCGCTTTACAGCAGAGTGGATGAAAAAAAAAAAAAAAAAAACGTGACTTGCTTGTTGACTGGCGTAGTCAGAAGTTGAGTGTGGACTTTTGAGCTGCTGTGTGGACCACAAACAAATGAGCAATGTTTCAGAACATATCCAAGGTCACAACAGCAAGTTTGAAGTGCTGCTGCAATGTACACAACCAAGTAGTTTGTGTGCTTGTCAACATGTCATCTGTGGGGTAAAAAGCCCATGTCAATGCACATGTATTATTGACGAGGTTTCTCTGAATCAGCTCACTCACTGATGGGATATATACACTCCTGATCAAAATCTTAAGACCAGTTGAAAAACTGCTAGAATTTGCATTTTGCACATTTGGATCTTAATGATGTTTTAAGTAGAGCTACAATATGCAAAAGCAGGAAGGGGGAGTGAGACT